>NC_090270.1:198331063-198601063 GCF_040414725.1 Anabrus simplex
TTATTTTTCTTCCCACTAGGGTGCACTATTGTAGTTTTTCAGTAGTGTCCTCTAGAAGAGAAAGTTCACACTTCTTACTTCAAGCGAAACAAAAACACATCAAAAATGACACAGTTCAAAAACTCAAAATTTTCCACGTGGTGACATCTTCTGAGAAGGTAAAGAATTAATAGCGTAGATAAAGTTCAGACTTCCTCCAGCAGAGGAGTTTCAACTGGCGCACATTTTAAATTAGCGGAGTGGAGGTGTACCGCCCGGTACAGATATCATGATCAAAGCTACTGGACATTTTTCCTACTCGAACGTGACTTTCCATTTAAAACCGAGCTCGATAGGTGCAGTCGCTTAAGTGCAGCCAGTATCCAGTATTCGGGAGATAGTGGGTTCGAACCCCACTGTCGGCGGCCCTGAAGATGGTTTTCCGCTGTTTCCCATTTTCCCACCAGGCAAATGCTGGGGCTGTACCTTAATTAAGGCCACGGCCGCTTCCTTCCCTCTCGTAGCCCCTTCCTGTCCCATCGTCGCCGTAAGACCTATCTGTGTCTGTGCGACTTCAAGCAACTTGTAAAAAAAAAAAATCATTTAAAAAATCCGACATTCATTGGCGAGATACGAACCACGGCCGTCTTGATGAGAAGCCAGTAACTATGCCACTCGGCTATCATGCTTTAGTTAAACTCCACTGTTAAAAGACTTATCGTACCAATTTATTACTTCCCGATCTCAATTACTCATTCCTCTGGTCTGTGTACTTTCACGTTTGTGAGAGATCTTTAACATAAACTGTCCCTGAAGCAACAGGAGGCGTGCCTTTCGAGAGTTCTATTCCTCCCACAGAGTAGGTTCACATTTAACCATTACATCTCGTTCAAAGTCAGTCGTAAACTTTATGTTACATAAAATCTTGGCAGTGTTCACTATGTAGTAGTCATTCATATGGGAATGCGTTGTGGTATGTGAAACTATAACCCTGCAGAAATTTAAGTTTCAATTGCCTCTCTTTTGTAGCTATTTAACGTTAAGAATGTATCGCTGTTGCTGTCCGGCTCGAATGGTCAGCATAGCAGTCTTCGGGTCAGTGGATCCCGGGTTCGATTCCTCGGAGGATAGGGAATTTTAGTGGCATCTGGGTAATTCCTCTGATTTCTTATCTGGATGTTTCTGTTCACCGTGATACATACCTCTTCATGTATTGTACACACAACATACCTCATTATAACGAGCGAGTTGACCGCGTGGTCTGGTCGTAGCTACAAAGCTTTCTTTCTGGAGATTGTAGATTCGATGTGCAACGTGATTTTTTTTTTACAAGTTGCTTTTACGTCGCATCGACACAGATAGGTCTTACGGCGACGATGGAACAGGAAAGGGCTAGGAGTGGCCTTTATTACGGTACAGCCTCACCATTTGCCTGGTGTGAAAATGCGAAACCATGGAAAACCATCTGCAGGGCTGCCGACAGTGGGGTTCGAACCCATTGTCCCCCGAATACTGGATACTGGCCGCACTTACGCGACTGCAGCTACCGAGGTCGGTGTGTAACGAGTTAATGCAACGTTAAATTACTAGAAAAAATCAACCTCATTATGAACTACCACAGTGACCCGCAATAGCAAATACATCCCTCTACATAGGGTCGGCGTCAAGAAGGAATCCGGGCGTAAAACTGGACCAATTCTCACCTCTAATAAATGGGAAAGGTCAGAAAGAAGAAGATTGTATTACTGTTACTATTAATTCATTTTCAGAGCTCAGGTTCACGGCCCTGAGCTCAGATTGTCTTCACATTATAATCATTTCACTCATTTCATCTGGTACTGTTGCTGTATATTAAAAGTCAGATTTGGCAGTGAAATTTCAAACAACGGGAACTCTAACAAAGAATTTCATTATTCAAATTAGTTGCCATTAGGTTCAATACATACTGAAACCGTACAGTGTCCTGTACAGCTCACAGAAATCATAGGGGCCGTTCTACCCTATTAAAATCATTTCTAAAAGTCGCGTCTTTGTAGGATGATGGGCGAAGGGGATCGAGCGGCGTGTGGCCAGAACGAAACCCGCGAAAGATCGCCTAGAAAACAAAGGAAAGGCTGGACTGGAGCCAAGCCTTCGTGAAAAAGCCCTCTCAACTTGCAGACAGAGTTGGAGATACGACGTGACGCTACGGTAGTCAAACACGCCCCGAGGTGTGGCCTAGTTTCCCAGGGTTCCAAACTAACAGAAGGAACTTCCGGTTTTTATGCACGTTTCACGGATGCCAATGTCGAATTTTGGCGCGTAAAATTTATAGGATATTTTGATCCGGACATGGAAAAATTATCGGAGGCACACCAATGAATAGAGCTGAATTTTCTGCATATCCCAGACTGAAAATATGGAATACTTTATTCAAGGGACGAAAGGAGATCACCAGATGTCCAGCTGTTAAGTACTGCAAACACATGTGAATGTAAAGCGTCCCCCAAGCTAAGAATCGCGCTCAAAGGTGACTCCACCCACCAAAGGACGCTAGTGAAATGATTGAAGGCGGGAATCAAATTACGTGAGAACTGCCGATCGTCGGAAGATCACATCTGGTTCAAATAGAAGAGGAAAGAGAGGGTTACAATACGCACCATTTAAATGTCTTGGAATTCCTGGGATGAAAGGTGCTGTTGTCCTTAATGAACCGTGAAGATCAACGCCCCCAGTCTTCCGGTGTGAAGATAATAAAGGCCGGGCGGGCCCTCGCTGGACACAGTTTTCTAGCGGGTCGTTGAGAGAGGACAGTGTGTTACATTGTGTTCCAGTTTTTACAGTCCGAAACCTATTGACCGCATACTAAGACAGTGTTATTTTGTCCGTCGCGGCCGTGGATTATAAAAGCCTTGTGCAGTGTGGATGGGAAGTCGAGTAATAGCCAAGCGAGCCTAGGCAAATATCTCAGTACCGCGTGTCAATTAATTAAGCGGCGAGCATAATTTATGAACGTGCAGTGGCTGAAGTGCGGCCAGTATCCAGTAATCGGGAGATAGTGGGTTCGAGCCCCACTGTCGGCAGCCCTCAAGATGGTTTTCCGTGATTTTCCATTTTCACACCAGGCAAATGCCGGGGCTGTACCTTAATTAAGGCCACGGCCGCTTCCTTCCACTTCCTAGGCCGTTCCTATCCCGTCGTCGCCATAAGACCTATCTGTGTCGGTGCGACGTAAAGCAAGTAGCAAAACAAATTATGAACGAGTAGCGGGAGTCGGCTATGGACAATGCCGGCCTAAATGAGTACGTGATATCAATAAATTGGTATCATCCAAATCGCTACTCTGAGTCAGGGTCCTCAAGTACCGTGAGGCACCAGATTCAGGCTGAATGCACTCGCCTGTGATTGGAATGACCTGCCTGTTTATTGTATAAATTCTGTGTGTGTGTCGCGGTAAACAGAGGACCGTGTGACGAGTTGTGGAGTGTTACCCCTTTGGATTACTTTAAGATTGCAGCAGTGAACGAGCCAACCAGGATGACGGACTTGTGTGGACCAGGGTCGAAGGACAACACGCTCGTTTCCAGCGCCGAGGCCTTGCAGCAGTAAGTTCCGCCATGGTTCTCCCGTGGAAGGAAAAATCACGGCCACCAAACAGATGAGTTGATGTCAAAATATAATCTTCTTAGCACGTTAAAGTATAACCGGGTCATAGGATGAGCTTTTGATTTGTAATACCTAAATGTTGTAAAATAATACATGTTCTAATATGGAAATTTTATTGTTCTTTATCATGATAACGTAAATTCAAGGGAGCTAACTCCCCGGACGACCCGTTTCTTCCTTAGTGATTAGTTTTACGTGAGGGTTTATTATTTGTAATATGTAGAATATCCTAGCAAGTATGGGAATCAAAGATAGAAGAATATTTGAGTTCCCCTAGGGGTGGTTGGAACAATTGTGTTGATGAGCAGGGAAAACCATGTCCAAAGGTTGTTAGTTAATGTCCAATATGGCTATCGTATATGCTGGGGAAACTCTTGGGTCAGTCAGACGATGCATGCGTAACTCACACATATGATTATGACATGTGCAGCAAGAGAGAAGTAGTTCCGGCTAAGAGAGGTACATACTATGTTATTTAGGTAATTGTAAGGGACAATTTGCGAGTTTCCGGTGGTTTTTGATTATTTGACCAGAATTGTCCGGAGTTCTTTGTCTATAACCGGGATGAGACCCAGGGAGGCCGGAGTCTTTAATGTGTGGTCAAAAATAAAAAAAATATACGTAACTTTTTGGGCGATGAGCGAAGAGAATGAGAAGCGTGGAACAGAGGAATCATGAGAGTCCTATGCCCAAGGAAAGAAGATACGCGATATGAGACGTAATGGGAGGGCTGAATGCCCAGATAGTTTTACGATGAGATAATTCGGAAGTGATGGTGCCCACAGTCGGCGCTCAACGATATGAATGAGAAGGTAGAGAATAAATTAGTATTATATTGACACAGGCCGTGAAAGCATTCATACTTTAAATGAGTATTTCTTGGGAATTCTGCGGTAAGATGAATAAACAAATGACGTGGGCCACAAATATGTGTCTCCGAGAAAGGAGGGCTGGCCGTTGTACTTGAGGGGGTCAGGAATCCGGCGTAGCCAATGAATGAGTGATGGTAGCAGTAAAGCGAATGACCTTCACTTCATTTTTTGTGTGTGTGTTTGCTTCTCTCCGTTCGCAACAAAGCGGCCCTGCCGTGCTACTGTAGTAAAGACTCGGGGCTCTGGGTTCCACACCGTGCCTGTTTGTTTTAAATGGTTCGGCAAAGAACACTTGTGTAAATGATAATATCACGGTGATTTAGAAGGTAATTACTAAATTATTATGGATCCCCCCAATATCTGGTAGTATGAGCCGTAGATAATTTAGGGATTTCAGAAAGGTACCTCTCAGCCGGAAGGCGTCCAGTTCGAGCCCAGGTCAGACTGGGCCACCTTGTGCGAGCTTCCATTAAGCTTGCGATGGCGCAGAATATATTGATAACCATGTTTTTCTTATAGGAATGGCCCCATTTATACACGATGTGTACATATGAGTGTGTTTAGTGTGCATTATTTTGAGTTCAAACAGAACCGATGTTCAACGTTGTTTGCCTTGGTGCCAGATAAAGGGCGTCCGGGGTTTAGCTCAATGGTATGTGTGTTTTTGTCTGTATATTATGTAAATATGTTTTAATATGGCAATCATGTAGTGTAGGAACCGGTTAATTACGTGCTAAGAATAGAAGGTATCAAGTAGGGGGACATCAGCTCAGATTAACACGGTGTGATCGACAGAATAATAAATTTAACGACAGAGGTACGAACTAATGAGGGAAAGATAGACGATAGTGGTCGCAAAACCTCAATTGTACCTTTGTGCAGACGACGCCCTCAGGCGAGTCAATTTAAAGTATTATTTTCTTTTACTCCCGTATGCGGAAAATTCATTTATAGGGTTGTTCTTTTTTATGTCATATTTTGAATAAATTAGTCTTCGTAAACCCCCATTATATGATTCTTGTCATTCATAGTAGTGCTAAGCAGTATCCAGTAGACAGTTGAACCCATGAGATCCTACTTTCATATTATATAAGGCTCCATCTTAAATATTTGTTTTTTCTTCTTGCGAACGTACCACCTCCCCTGTGCTCGAGTTGACGAGGCCAGCACAGATAGTAGGAGGGGAGCGGTTCGAAGCTCGATAGGCATTCGAGCCGCTCTTTACTATAGTCTCATCCGTGGTTGTTTACCAGGTTACGCGGAGGCACTCTTATGCGTGGGTCGTCCATTCGAGGCCCGGAAGGGTGTAATACGTGTTTCGATTTAATAATATTGTTTGTTTTACGTCTCACTAACTACGTTTCTACAGTTTTTGTTGACGCCGAGGTGACGGAATTTTGTATCACATGAGTTCAACGTGCCAGTATATCTGCCGACACGAGGCTGACGTATTTGAACACTTTCAAATACCACCGGACTGAGCCAGGATCGAACCTGCCCAATTGGGGTTTGAAGGCCAGCCCTCCAACCGTCTGAGCTACTCAGCCCGACCTTGTTTCGATTTCTTGACGAGTGCAATATGTATGCATTTTTTTTTTTTTTTTTTTTTTTTTTTTTTTTTTTACTAGAGGTCAGAGTAAAGTTTACCTTCCCCTGTAGAGTCAGTTTCATTTATGCTGGGAAGCTATTAAGGCTGAGTAAAGACGTTTCAGAGCACGACTAATGAGTTCGGATGCTACGAAAAATGTTAAACATAAGGGCAGTCATTCAACAATAGTTTTGTCTGTCTCAGTACACCTCATTGTGGTGCTACCAAAGATTTCTGTAGTTTCCCTACAGGCATTAGTGCTATTTGAGAATGTAATGAGCCTCCAGGCTGATCGCTAAACAGAGAGACAGAAGATGCAATAGGCCTACACTTTTCTCAGCAAAGCTGAGAGGCTCAGACGATAGAAGAGCTCGGCTTCTGAGCCCAAGTTGTTGGGTTCGATTTTGGCTCAGTCCAGTGGTATTTGAAGACATTCAAATACGTCATCTTCTATGAATAGATTTACCGGCACGAAGATGAACTCCTACGGGACAAAATACCAGCACCTCGGCGTCTCCAGAAACAGTAAATGTAGTTAGTGAGACGTAAAACCAAGAATATTTTTGTTAGAGGGATGTATTCACTACTGCATGTTTCTGTGGTTAGTGGTAGTGGTACGTGACGAGGGAAAATTAAGTTCTGTTTCTTCTTCTTCTTCTTCTTCTCAATCTGGTTATCCTACAGGGTCGGCTTTTCCCTCGGACTCGGCGAGGGATCCCACCTCTTCCGCCTCAAGGGCAGTGTCCTGGAGCTTCAGACTCTGGGTCGGAGAATACAACTGGGGAGGATGACCAGTACGTCGCCCAGGTGGCCTCACCTGCTATGCTGAACAGGGGCCTTGCGGGGGGATGGGAAAATTGGAAGGGATAGACAAGGAAGCGGGAGCGAAGCGGCCGTGGCCTCAAGTTAGGTATCATCCCGGCATTTGCCTAGAGGAGAAGTGGAAAACCACGGAAAAGCACTTTCAGGATGGCTGAGGTGAGAATCGAACCCACCTCTACTCAGTTGACCTCCCGAGGCTGAGTGGACCTCGTTCCAGCTCTCGTACCACTTTTCAAATTTCGTGGCAAAGCCGGGAATCGAACCCGGGCCTCCGGGGGTGGCAGCTAATCACACTAATCCCTACACCACAGAGGCGGACTTTGAACGTTCTTAAATGGTAAATTGACCGTGCCTGGAATGGACTCCGCAATCTTCAAAATAGAAAGCAAATCCGAAAGAATTAATTTGTTCAGATTGTCATCTGAAAGTGGAAATTAGAACAAGCAAACTAAATTATAGCAAATCTTCTGTATTTTACTATTTGTCAAGAGGACGACGCATGCACATTTGTCAATGCCTCATAAAAACCCCGGTCTCATTTCTCCTTCTTTGCCTACTCTCTACAATAATGATTTGTGAAAGCATACACTAACCTGTATGAAATTGGTATTACACTTGTTATTTATGTGACACATAATGTCTAGTGAAACTTGATGCTTTGTAATCTACTGGGCTATACATCAAAATCGGGACGTCAATCAAATGAGCATAAACTATTGAGAGATATCGTTTCACAAATCAGTTTATGTTGCATAAATTTGTTTTAAGGTTAATTATAATGACTTCAGAGACAAATTATGACAATCCTGAGTCAACATAACAGATTGATGGCAATCAAAGTACATGATAACAGCACTGATGGATTTGACATACACAGTACATTTCCTGTGGACTGCATAAGACATGTTTATTTGCGATTTAGGATAAAATAAAATGGTGTCAATTATCCTTATGAGAGAATCAAATGATCATAAATATGTTTTATATGTTTCTGGGCCATGGCCATTCATCAACGGAAGATAATTTCATATGATCACCAGACATAAAACATAGCCTGTATGGTTTCTAGGTAACATTGTCTGGCCACCCGTCCATACTTTACATCACAGCCTGCACAGTTGCTAGGTTACACTTCCATCACACATGGCACTATTTTGTTACTGGTATTTTCGGATGACCCCAGCTCCAAGACATATTTATAAGACAGATCATAAGTTTAGAAAGAAGGGGATTCATTTTTGTGCATCTGGGTAATCATTTCGTTCTCCAAAATTCATATCATGGCTAATACAATCAAGCTGATCTCTAGACAGATCGACTTACGCACAGTTTCGTCTGCGAATTTCTTGCATTGCCACAAAGCGATCCAATGCCACACACTACATTACCATCCTGCGAAAACACATACCCAAAGTACTTGAACTGATCTACAGTGGGTAAAATAAGTATTCATACATGTATGGTTTCAAACGGTTCATATCGTAGGGTACCTGGTTCGATTCCCGACCAGGCCGGGGATTTTAATCCTCATTGGTTAATTCCAATGGCTCGGGGGCTGGGTATTTGTGCTGTCCGCAACATCCCTGCAACTCACACACCACACATAACACTATCCTCCACCACAATAACACGCAGTTACCTACACATGGCAGATGCCGCCCACCCTCATCGGAGGGTCTGCCTTACAAGGGCTGCACTCGGCTAGAAACAGCCACACAAAATTATTATTATTACCGGTTCACAGACTGGAATTATTGGTAAACGATTTATACTAACACTAGAGATGCACTACATTTTGACATAATTAATTGTGACGTATATTGGGTGTACGCACAATATTCCTTGATTTATAACAAAGTATTGTTTAACGGCACGAAAAAAAAAGTTTTCATAGCTTTATCCTTGGCTTTGACAAAATGAAAGTGACTGAGGTAGGAGTGATGCTAGTAATACCATTCCTTCTGCATGGTATTGCTCATAGGGTGTGAAAATATTGCTCATAGGGTCGGTTGGTGCATGCATTTCAGTGGACTTGGCAGACTGATATGTAATAGCAACTTGCTCGGTGAGGAAAACAACGGGAAACTACCTCACTCCTCATTTCCCTAGTACGCCTCTTCAGTGATGCCCAGGCCATCTATGACAGGTGATGGCGGAGCTGTTGAAGATCCAACCAGCCATCGGGCTGAGGACTAAACATACATACAGTTAGATTGTAGTCATGTATGGCACGTAAACGTCACCGACTAATGACCGAAAACAAATCATTCATCATGTATCTAGTTTAACAGTGAGCATTAGTTCCTGAAACTAATGGTGTACTGGAATGGGTCTCGATTGGGTGAGTTGAGGACTGTTGTGAATAAATCAATCAATGAATATTCAAGATAAACTTAAATATTATAATTAAGCGGTCCGCCTATTCAATACAATATATAATTTATTATATCTAGTACAAGTTTCGTCCCCTAAGGGACATCATCCGCTAATAATAAATTAACATTAATATATCAGAATAAAAATTAAAATTTGAAAGGCACCTTAAAATTTTTGACATTTAAAATAAGATCTTCGAAATTTTGTTAAAATTGTAAGTTATAAGACAGATAAAACAGTTAAATTGTCCATATTTCTCTTGATGTTCTTGGATACCAGTTTTGCTTATAAAATCTTAAAATATCATTTGGTGTAAATAGCACACTTGATTTGTATCTCTTGGTAAAAGATTTGTTGAAACTTAATAAGCATTCCTTAGATGGTATAATAAAATTTAAATGCTTCAGAATTTAAAGTCAGATCGGGGGCGTGATGGTAAAGTTCTTTGTGGTAATGGATATAATTTTATTCTTTATTATTGGCCCCTATGTGCGGAGAAGGACTCACTTCTACCGAGGTAAGTACTCCAAGGTCTCGGACAAAAATGTTCGGACTCGTGTTCGATTTGGTTGAACACACCGCACAAAACCCTCTTTCCACAGTCCACATAGACTAACCATTTTTTTTTTTTTTTTTTGCTATTTGCTTTACGTCACACCGACACACATACGTCTTATGGCGACAATGGGATAGGAAAGGCTTAGGAATTGGAAGGAAGCGGCCGTGGCCTTAATTAAGGTACAGCCCCAGCATTTGTCTGGTGTGAAAACCACAGAAAACCATCTTCAGGGCTGCCGACTGTGAGGTTCGAACCCAACATCTTCCGAATGCAAGCTCACAGCTGCGCGCCCCTAACTGCACGGCCAACTCGCTCGGTGGCCCAAGAAGTTTAACTTTGTATGGATAATTCCTTTGGCTCGTGGAGAGGATCTTTGTGTTCGTGTTAATACTTTTATCATCATCTGCGTACAACACAGCGCACTACTACTCATAAGAGAAAAACGCAATATTGAATACAGTCCTCAACTACGGGTTGGCACCAGGACGGGCACCCGGTCGTAAAGCTGGGTCAAACCCACTACAGGTGCTGACACCATTAAATTGGGAACAAGGCCAGGAAGGAGATTTACTATTATTATTATTATTATTATTATTATTATTATTATTATTATTATTATTATTATTATTATTATTATTATTATTATTATTATTATTCCAACACAAATTCCTCCGTGGCTCAGGCGGCAGCGCGTCGGCCTCTCACCGCTGGATTCCGAGGTTCAAATCCCGGTCACTCCATGTGAAATTTGTGCTGGACAAAGCGGAGGCGGGACAGATTTTTCTCCGGGTACTCCGGTTTTCCCTATCATGTTTCATTCCAGCAACACTCTCCAATATCATTTCATTTCATCTGTCAGTCATTAATCATTGCCCCAGAGGAATGCGACAGGCCTCGGCAGCCGGCACAATTCCTATCCTCGCCGCAAGATTGGGGTTTCATTCATTCCATCCCTGACCCGGTCACTGACTGGAAAACAGGCTGTAGTTTTTCATTATTCCACCAAAATAAATTTTACTTTAGCATTCTCCTTCCTTTCTTTCAATCCCTTTATCCTCCAGGGTTGATTTTTCCCTCGGACTCAGTGGGAGATCCGACCTCTACCGCCTCTAGTGCAGTGTCCTGGAGCGTGAGACTTTGGGTCGGTGATACAACTGGGGCGAAGGACCAGTATCTCGCCTAGGGTAGGCCTCATCTGGTATGCTGAACAGGGGCCTTGTGGGGGAATGGGAAGATTGAAAGGGATAGGCAAGGAAGAGGGAAAGAAGCGGCCGTGGCCTTAAGTTGGATACCATCCCGACATTTGCCTGGTGGAGAAATGGGAAACCACTATGAGGATGGCTGAGGTGGGAATCGAACCCCTCTCTTCTCAGTTGTCCTCCCGAGGCTGAGTGGATCCCGATCCAGTCCTCGTACCACTTTCAAAAACACGGTGACAGAGCCGGTAATGAAACCCGAGCCTCCGGGGGTGGCAGCTAATCACACTTACCATTACACCACAGAGGCTGTATTATTATTATTCAGACAAAATACATTCTACATAAGCAATACAATGCCAAATATAGGAGACAAAATTATATTGGTATCTATTTGGTGTAAATTAGGTTACAGTACGTAAAAAAAGGGAATTATATCCTTTCTTAGATTCGATTTTCTCCAGAAACTTCTTCCATAAGTTAGTGCAAGTGTATGTGAACGAAAAGAATTGCCATCTTCCACTTTTCAAGGTATAAATATAATGTATCACCTCCCTCAACCCCTTCGTGCAGAGGCACTAGCTACAATGAGCTTGACTTTGCTAGTTGACCCTCACGAATTCTGGTAACAAGTTTCGTTGTACGTATGAAACAGAGCCTGTCCGGGGAGATGGAGGGTTATAGACTAGTTTTGTTAACGTAGCGAAACATCGAGACCGGCTTAACCGCAAGACGGAACTTGAAACCAGCGTCGTAACAGTGATATACAACATGTCTACAGTAAATACACGGTTAGAACATGTGGCACATTCATGTTTCAACCTTGTAAGGCACACGGCCACACATCAACTGTTTAAAGTACAGTACCTTAGAGCTCTCGAGGTCAAGAACATTGGTTCAAGTGCTCTCAGAATTCCTAAAATAATATGAATTTATTTGAAGTTATGAATAATACGACCAAATCAATGTATCATGTATAGCATTTCATCAAGCTGAAGAGTTAAGGATCAACCATAAAAGCCGATACTATGATGATGATATCATAATCGTCATATTCTTCTTCTTCTTATTATTATTATTATTTCTTTCTTAATCCGTTTATCCTGCAGGGTTGGCTTTTCCCTCGAACTTAGCAAGGGACCTCACCTCTACCGCCTCAAGGCCAGTGTCCTGAAGCGTGAGACTTTGGGTCGGAGGACAAAACTGGGAAGGAGGACCAGTACCTCGTCCAGGCAGTCTCACCTGCTATGCCGAACAGAGGCCTTGTGGGAGGATGGGAAGAGCGGAAGGATAGACAAGGAAGAGAGAAGAAGGCGGCCGGGGTCTTAAGTTAGGTACCATCCCGGCAGTTGCCTGGAGGAGAAGGGAGAAATCACGGAAAACCATTCCGAGGATAGCTGAGGTGGGAATCGAACTGCCCATCTACTCAGTTGACCTCCCGAGGCTGAGTGGATCCCTTTCCAGCCATCGTACCACGTTTCAAATTTCGTGGCAAAGCCAGGAATCGAACCCAGGCTTCCGGCAGTTGCCAGCTAATCACATCGACCACTACACCATAGAGGCGGACTACTTATTATTATTATTATTATTATTATTATTATTATTATTATTATTATTATTATTATTATTATTATTATTATTATTTTATTGGTTTTACGTCGTACCGACAAAGATATGTTATATCACGACGATGGGTTAGTTCACGGCTGGAATAGAGAAGGAAGCGACTGTGGCTTTAATTTATCCCGTGTGAAAATGGTAATAATAATAATGTTATTTGTTTTACGTCCCACTAACTACTCTTTTACGGTTTTCGGAGACGCCGAGGTGCCGGAATTTAGTCCCGCAGGAGTTCTTTTACGTGCCAGTAAATCTACCGATACGAGGCTGACGTATTTGATCACCTTCAAATACCACCGGACTGAGCCAGGATCGAACCTGCCAAGTTGGGGTCAGAAGGCCAGCGCTTTAACCGTCTGAGCCACTCAGCCCGGCGTGTGAAAATGGGAAAACGCGGAAAACCATCTTGAGGCCTACCCACAGACGGGTTCGAACCCATTATCTTTCGAACGCAAGCTCACAGTTACATGATCCGAATAACTTAGCCAACTCACACGATGATGATATTATTATTATTATTATTATTATTATTATTATTATTATTATTATTATTATTATTATTATTATTATTATTATTATTATTATTATTCAATACGATGAAGAACAGGGCCACATAAACTAGGAAATAAAGTACTACGAAAAATACAGAAATACTTCATTGGTGTGTAGTTTCCTTCTTATGACTGCGATTATATTTGCTGTTAAGATTCTTCAAATGAAAATAGCGTTCTTGATATGAACAGCTGTGGAAATGGCCCTCTTTTCCGTCATCATCCAACAAATATCAATGGAACACATTAAACATCCATAAATAAAGTCGTTTGATTTCTTAACAAAGTTTATGCTAATAATAATAAGAAGAAGAAGTATAAATATTATAATAATAATAATAATAATAATAATAATAATAATAATAATAATAATAATAATAATAATAATTATTATTATTATTATTATTATTAAAATAATAATTTAAAAAAGCAAAATCATCTCCGTACAAGTCATGAAGACTACTGGAGGGGTGGAAGGTAAAGGCTTCCACTATTCGTAACCTCGGCAAATAATAATAATAATAATAATAATAATAATAATAATAATAATAATAATAATAATAATTTCTATCGTCTCAGCTACCCAAATGGAAGTCTTATGATTTATCTTGCAGCGGCTTGAGTGTCAATTCCCACGTTTTCCTTCTCACTAACAGGTTGCGCCACTGAAGGTTAATGCTGTCAGCGCTCGTAAGAAGCTAAACGAAAACCCACTTACATGGGGTCAATGATTTCGTTCAAACTTCGGAAGGTTGATCTACATAAAAATAAACGGACACATCCCCGAGGGCTTGAGCCGTGGGTCCTTATTTAATAAGAAAATTAAGTTTTAAAGTTTTACAGCCAGCATACGAGTACAGCACATGTTGGTTATTCGGGTGTCAATAGCCGTAACACGGCTGGTCTAACCCTCAGCGTGTCTCATTTCCACCGACCGAGTTGGACATGCGGTTAGGGTCGCATTCGGAAGATAGTGGGTTCGAATATCATCGTCGGAAGCCCTGAAGATGGCTTTCCGTAGTTTTCTATGTTCAAACCAGGCAAATGCTGGGGTTGTACCTTAATTAAGGCCATAGCCGCTATCTTCTTATCCTAGCCCTTTCCGATCCTTTCGTCGCCGAAAACGACCGATGTGTTTGTGCAATGTTAAACAAGTAGAAAAGAAAAATCCACAGCTCTAGTCCTTCAGGCAACAAACTCAATTTGAAAACATCCTAGGGATATGAGCTGAGAAATTTAGGTAAATAAAATATAATAAAGTAGTGTATCTCTTTCTTTCTTTCTTTCTTTCTTTCTTTCTTTCTTTCTTTCTTTCTTTCTTTCTTAATCTGTTTACTCTCCAGGGTTGGTTTCTCCCTCGGACTCAGCGCGGGATCCCACCTCTACCGCCTCAAGGGCAGTGTCCTGAGGCGTCAGACATTGGGTCGGGGGATACAACTGGGAAGGATGACCAGTACCTCGCCCAGGCGGCCTCACCTGCTATTCTGAACAGGAGCCTTGGTGGGGGATGGGAAGATAGGAAGGGATAGACAAGGAAGAGGTAAGGAAGCGGCCGTGGCCTTAAGTTAGGTACCATCCCGGCATTTGCCTGGTGGAGAAGTGGGAAACCACGGAAAATCGCTTCCAGGATGACTGAGGTGGGAATCGAACCCAACTCTACTCAGTTGACCTCCAGAGGCTGAGTGGACTCCGTTTCAGCCCTTGTACCACTTTTCAAATTTCGTGGCAGAGCCGGGAATCGAACCCGGGCCTCGGGGAGGGGGGCAGCTAATCACGCTAACCACTACACCACAGAGGCGGACATGATAATATATTCTTTATTATTTATTCCTAAACATTACAATCCTTTTCTTAATCATTGTTATCCAGTCGATTAGATTAGCAGTTTGCCTTTTTCTACCTTTACGATCGCTAATGTGAGTCAATGCAATGTTTCACTTAAGCCCTTATAACTATAATTTTGCTAGAAAGATTAGGGACACGCCACAATTTGAACATAGGTGGCCCTGTCGCTATATTGTTAGGTTAAATAACAATGTTTTATCCGTTAATTAACAATGGGAAACTAGAATGTGTTTCACCCAAACGAGGTGTTTCTACGACGATGAGTACTCCTAAAAATGTTTACAGGTTTTTAAGCAAGCGAAAAATTTTGACCTTTTTGAAAATGAAATGCAAAATTACTGAATAACTAATTGTCAAGCAATTGTGATTTATTGCTGTATTCTGCCCGAAGGCAGGTCCGAACATCGCAGAGGTGTGCCTGAACCGGAGTTTACGTATGGTAGAGTGGCCAGTTCTTTTCGCTCCACCGGGCGAGTTGGGCGTGCGGTTAGGGGCGCGCAGCTGTGAGCTCGCATCCGGGAAATAGTGGGTTCGAACCCCACTGTCGGCTGCCCTGAAGATGGTTTTCTGTGGTTTCCCATTTCCACACCAGGCAAATGCTGGGGCTGTACCTTAATTAAGGCCACTACCACTTCCTTCCCATTCCTAGGGCTGTCCTGTCCCATCGTCGCCATAAGACCTATCTGTGTCGGTGCGACGTAAAGAACTTAGCCTTTCCGCTCCTCCATACCTTTACCCCCACTGCGCTTGGCGACCCATTCAAATCGTAACCACGCCCAATATTGCTTAACTTCTGAGATCTCACGGGATCCGGTGTTTCAACACGGCTACGGCCGTTGGCATATTTTAAAACAAGGGTGAAATATGGATTGACAAATTATTTCGTAAATAGCCAAGCATTTTCTGAGTTTTGCTTTTCTAGACAATGGTGTAGGGAAATCACGGTATAAGTGGTTTGACAAAACCTTCGAATGGAGGCATAGGTTTAGCTGTAGGAAGGGGAACCGGCCGTAAAACTGGACCAAAATCCACCTCAAGTACCTACTCCAATACATTATGGAAAAGGCGATGATGAAGAAGAAGAAGAAGAAGAAGAAGAAGAAGAAGAAGAAGGAAAAGAATAATTAATTGAACAAATGTGCCGTGACATTTCTCGGTCTTTCTTTCTTTCTTAATCTGTTTACCCTCCAGGGTTGGCTTTTTCCTCGGACTCAAGGGCAGTGTCCTGGAGCTTCAGACCCTGGGTCGGGGGATACGCTGGGGAGGATGACCAGTGCCTCGCCCAGGCGGCCTTACCTGCTATGCTGAACAGGGGCCTTGTGGGGGAATGGGAAAATTGAAAGGGATAGACAAGGCAGAGGGAAGGAAGCGGCCGTGGCCTTAAGTTAGGTACCATCCCGGCATTTGCCTGGGAAACCACTTCCAGGATGACTGAGGTGGGAATAGAACCCACCTCCACTCAGTTGACTCCCGAGGCTGAGTACACCCCGTTCCAGCCCTCGTACCACTTTTCAAATTTCGTGGCAGAGCCGGGAATCGAACCTGGTCCTCCGGGGGGTGGCAGTTAATCACACTAACCACTACACCACAGAGGAACATTTCACTTTCATTTCTTGCAGAATGAATCAGATTTAGCGTACTAGATCTTTAAAAGAAACCATTTCGAATTGTAGAGTTATTCGACCACTGATTTTCCCGATACTCACACGCAAATTGCCAATAAGTATGCAGTCAGATAAATTTGAAGGGAGCTTTTCCCGTCAAATAAGGGCCAAAATCATAAACCCTCTGACGCACATATTTTTACTTTTAACGTAAGTTAACCTCTCGAAGTTTGAATGAAATCGGTGACTCCATAGCTCTGGCCACCCCTTGTTAGACCAAACGTCGTCAGTTCAATTTCAAGATGTCATTATAGTACTGTGCAAAGTGCACTGCAACATCCAGTTTAGTGCAAGGAAGGTCGACTCCATTACAGCAGTAGAGGACTGAAGATTGCTGGCACGCACAATGGCTGGTCTCGTGGAAAACGAAGTAGACCTTGAACTCAAACATTCATTTCTGAAAGGGAGGAAAGATTTCTTGTTTACCGAATTTAACGGTGTGGCGATGTCTTAGTATGCTACAAAACTGTGTATGTTGGGTCTCTTTTCCTGTGCTATTTTCCCTCATGAAAGTAATAACTAAACCGCGTCAAAGATGCAGATTATTGACTGAAAACTTGAAATCGCTCCTGAGGCTAGCTCACGTGGTGGCCATGATCTGTATGGTCTGATTCCGTGGTCAGCTGGTTCGAGTTCCGTTGGTGGAAGAAATGTTGACCATCAGAATATTGGGCGGTAGGGTAGGAGAGGTGGTGGTATACAATTTCTAATAACTAGTTCGCGTTCCAAAAGTCTGGCCTGGGTTCAGTTCCAAACCTACCCCCAGTTTTCATATAGATTGAAGGCGTATGGCACTGTTGATGATGATTCATCCTTCGGATGGAGATGTAGCCTTGAGCAGACCCCGTGGTGTTATTCGACAAGGGTAGGCTATCTGACGACACCAGGTGCCACCGTCTTCCTTCCTAATAATCATCACCACCACCGCCATAGTCACCGCACACCCAGACGCGCAGATCACCCACGGGCGTCAATTAGAAACACCTTTATCAAGCCTCTCCCGAGGCCAAACGGCATCAGTCACTCCTGAGGGTCTCTGCATGGTCCCAAATTTTGAGACATATTCAGAACAAGTCCGCCTCTGTGGTGTAGTGGTTAGTGTGATTAGCTGCCACCCCCAGAGGCCCGGGTTCGATTCCCGGCTTTGCCACGAAGTTTGAAGAGTGGTACGAGGCCTGGAACGGGGTCCACTTAGCCTCGGGAGGTCAACTGGGTAGAGATGGGGGGGGGGGGATTCCGAATCCCACCTCAGCCATCCTCGAAGTGGTTTCCCCACTTCTTCTCCAGGCAAATGCTGGGATGGTACCTAACTTAAGGCCACGGCCGCTTCCTTCCCTCTTCCTTGTCTATCCCTTCCGATCTTCCCATGCCCCCGCAAGGCCCCTGTTCAGCATAGCAGATGAGGCCGCTGGGCGAGGTATTGGTCCTCCTCCCTAGCTGTATCGCCCTCCGACCCAAAGTCTCACGCTCCAGTACACTGCCCTTGAGGCGATGGAGGTGGGATTCCTCGCTGAGTCCGAAGGAAAAACCAACCCTTGAGGGTAAACGAATTAAGAAAGAAAGAAAGAAAGAAAGAAAGAAAGAAAGAAAGAAAGAAAGAAAGAAAGAAAAATCAAAATAAACGAGCGATATTGACTTCACGGAAAAATAAAGTAAAACAATATTTGATTAGTATTGCATTGCATATTGGACATCACAGAGTGCAGTGAGTTACTATAGGCATCCGCCGAGGTCTTGCTAGTGGAGCGACCCTAAACAAAATTCACTTCTTTACTTTGCTTTACTTTACTTTACTTTACTTTACTTTACTTTACTTTACTTTACTTTACTTTACTTTACTTTACTTTACTTTACTTTACTTTACTTTACTTCTTTACTTTGAAAAGAAACATATTAAGAAGGTCACGTCAGAAATGAGAGACGAACTTCATGGAATCCAGAGTCAAAAGAGACACGACCTCTCTGTGAAGGGCAGCTACGTTCAGCTTTGCACCTAGCCATCACCTATGTTGAAGTTATTATGGCCTTTACCAATTTGTATCTTCTGTAATCGCTCCAGACGGAAAATATTTCTCTTTACAAATAACGTGGTTTAATAAAAAAAGAGTATAATGATCATTGTATTTGGTACATCGAACTACAGCAGAATTCTCAAGCTGGCAACATTATAAGAGCCTGCGATGTTCTTGAGCCCTTGGTTTTGTCTTATTGTCTCACCGACACAAACGAATTCACAGGAAGAAGGATTCGTGCAACACGGTATATCCAACACAATTAAGATCAATAGGATACCGCAAAGAATGCCAATGTTGTCTTTTGTTGGTGAGGTGATTGCTGTTTTAAAGGTCCAAACACCAAGGTCATCGTCGCATGATGACATGAAGTGAAATAAATGACAATTAAAATCTATCCACTGGCTGAGATGAGTCTCTAACTGTCTCAGTATGTTTTTTGATGTTCTTTGGTCTCGAATTGAAAGCTACTTAATTTCTATTCTACGTAACTTTCTTATGTTTAATTGCCCTGTTCCTTGTGTATTGAGCCTGTATTGCTCTGAGTTCATTTGTATCAATGCAGTTGTTTGGTAAAGACAGTTAATGAAATAAATGTAATTGATACAAATGTGCAGTACCAACGGGCTCGTAGCAATACGGGTGCAGTATGTCACATCTCCGCCACCAGACGGCAGCAAGAATCCAATCTCACCGGGCGAGTTGGCCGTGCGGTTAGGGGCGCGCGGCTGTGAGCTTGCATCCGGGAGATAGTGGGTTCGAACCCCACTGTCGGCATCCCTGAAGATGGTTTTTCGTGGTTTCCCACTTTCACACCAGGCAAATGCTGGGGCTGTACCTTAGTGAAGGCCACGGCCCCTTCCTTTCCACTTCTAGGCCTTTCCTACCCCTTCGTCGCCGTAAGACCTCTCTCTGTCGGTGCGACGTAAAGCAAATAGCAAAAAAAAAATAATAATAATAATAATCTCGTGGATAATTTGTTTTATTCCTTTTTTCATCTCTGTCTATGGCCTGGTTGAGAAAATTGGAGGATTTAATTTATCGAATAGCATTAATGTGCTATTACCTAATGTTTTCCCGTTTCAAGCGGTGGATCGCTTATGGTACCTTGTATCTTTTCTTTTAATCTTCATGGTATCGTAAGTACGGCTATATGTTGTTCAAGCACGAGATGCACCCGTAGAGTAAACAAGGGTGTCGTTACTTGCTGGAATAGTGGTAAAGAGATCCATGTCTCCAGGGAGTGTACGGTTCGATCTTTATCTGTATGTAGCCAATATGGATTACGTGGGGTACATTGCGATTTGTGTACACGTTGCAGCCAAGACCAGGGAAACTGGGAAATTACTCAGCACCAATGTGATGGCCCGGCGGTGGTGCCTTCTGACAGCAAAGGTTTAGGTATTGCCTTCCTCCCCGTGGGACAAGGTTTGGTTTGGTTCCCGTTCTCTATATGCATTGCTAGACATTGGTGCAACTGTTTCCTTCCTAAATCAAGACTTTTTAGAGGATTTAAATTTTAAATATCTTCCTGTGAATGAGGATTTATCAGATTATATTTCCGCTAACGTTGTCTGGTTGAAATACATCGGGCTATACGAATTCACCGGTTTCTTCTACTGCGTCTGCTATCTCTGTTTTTTATTTTTTATTTATTTTTGTGTTCGACTGCGTTTATTCACCGATGTGGTCTGGGTACTTTGTTCGTCTCAAGAGAGACTTACAATCAATGCCTTATTTTAATAAAAATGAGTCAAATCAAATCAAATCTGATTAAAAGTAAAATTGAAAATAAAGCAGCAATGGAATTAATTATATAAAGAACAAATTTTATAATACGTTTCATAAACTCAAGATTAAAGGTGATTTAATTAAAAGGCTAACGAGAAAATTCAATTTATTCCTCAAGTTAAAAAAGCATTTGAAATTAGACTAAAAACAAAGAAAATTCAATTTCTTATTTTAATAAAAATGAGTCAAATCAAATCAAATCTGATTAAAGGTAAATTTGAAAGTAAAGCAGCAATGGAATTAATTATATAAAGATGTTAGTCTGATTCGGATTTCTTCGTCAATCAGCCAGACGCACGCATTTCGTGAGGACGTTTACTATTGTTAGTGGTATCGTTAAGAATATTGCGCCTTCTGGGAATGTTGCTAATCCTGTTTGTGACATTGCATTTAAGGTAAGGAAGTTAATTTCCTACGTAGAAATTTTCATGGCAATCTGTCTTTCGGCTTAAGATGCATTTATCTCATGAAATATCTGAGTAAAAAGTAATTCGAGTTTAGAATTGGATGTGTGTAATATGCGCGAGAAAATACGATGTTATTTTGAAAGGATTCTGAATCTCTTTGAATGTGACTGCGTTACCTTTCGCTAGTTTACTCAGTGGCAAGTCATTTGATACAGACCAGTAACGTGTAGGAATGTGTTGGATACATACTGATGGCGGCTATAATTCAAACGATTATATTAAACTAATTAATTAATCAATTAGCAAATTAATGATGCGATTTTATCACTCATATTTTATAGCTGCTCGCATGAGCGGGCAATGACGCAGGCTGGTGTAGATGTTTTGGTATAGGTGCTTTCATGTATCGCTATGTGAATTTCTTTTGTTGAAATTTTTCGCTGTGTTAAACTAGTATGCCGTAGTAGTTCTATTTGTTTTACGTCGCACCTACACAGACAGCTGTTATGGCGACGATGGGATAGGACTGAGAAGGAAGCAGCCGTCGCCTTAATTAAGGTATAATCCGAGCATTTGTCTGGTGTGAAACTGGGAAACCACGACAAACCAGCTTTAGGACTGCCGACAGTGGGTTTCGAACCCACCATTCCCCGAAAGCAAGCTAACAGCTACTTGTACTTGAACCAAACCGTGTAGCAAACTCTGTCGGTAAACAGTACTTCTTGCTAGGCAGTCTGATAATGAAGTTATTAGCTCAGAGGCTGGTTGGATCCTGAGATAGCAGTTTCCTCACTGAGCCAGGAAGTACTATTGTAGCAGGACTGGGTCTATGAGCAGGCCTTCGTTTTCACAGTATTCCGATGCACTAGTAAAGCTCCGAATATTATTAGCACTAAGCAGCACCACCACCCATACTTCAGCAGCTTCTATTATGTCACAGCCATAAATGCAATGGGAGGTGCATTTTGCAATGGCCTATACAAGACAGAGATGCAGAAATACTGCTTTTTTTCAGTCTGTCGAACACACAAGTTAAATATGAATATGACACTGTAACATACCTGTAAAAAAAGGATATCATTAAAAAAAGGAATAAAAATACAAAGCAAAGCAAAGTCACCTCCGTACAGGCCATGAAGGCCCTTGGAGGAGTAGAAGGTAAAGGCTTCCACCATTGTTAACCTCGGCACGTGATGGGGTAGAGTTGTTAGCTCTATGCCCCCAGGAATTAGCCTGGTACTCATTTTTGGTGTAGGCTGAGTGAATCTCAGGGTCGTATGCACCTCCGGAAGTGGAACTCTCGTTTCTTAAATTTTACGACTTCCTGATGGGGATTCGAACCCACGTCCTTCCGAATAAAAATACACACTATTAAACAAAGCATGACATGTTTCGTTCTTAAAAGAACAACATCTCACATTCAATATTTGAAAATATTTATGTTTATTTCTGTCCAAACAACTGTGAATCTGAAATTTGGAACTTACTCATCTTAATGAAGTACTGCCTTGTTTCAACTCCAGCATAACCGTTGCTCCATCAATCACCTGCCAATTTTGCGTTTATTTTAAAGTTAAATGTTAATGTTCAATTTTCATTGTTAATGGGCCATTTAACAATATATTTCGTTATTATTTCAACTGAAAGATCTAGTATATAAAGTAAAAATAATAGTTTTCATGAGTTTAAACGCATCGTCTTCCTGCTTCAGTTTCCTGCACGTGTGTGAACGAAGTCGCGAAGCGGGCGTTCCGTAGCCCAGTATAGCTCACCCGATATGGCTGGCCCGGGGGTCGCTTTTTAAGACGCCTACTCTCTCTTGAAGTTGTCAAAAGTATTGTGTTGAAGTGGGATGAGTACGAAACTCTTACTGGGCGTGAACCCAAACGTGTTGGGTATGTTTCATATTGCTATTCATGTGATGTCACGAAGGTAAAGTGGTTTAAATTGCTCGTACCTTTTCTAGCCAAACAACTCGTGGTGGTGATGATGTATAGCTCTGTTTGGCAACTTATTACATCTGTTATGACATTTTCATTTCTCATTCTTAATCAGTGAAGTATCTGGTTGGCTCTTTCATTTTCTCAAATGAAAATGATAGACTCTCTACAAGAATAATAATAATAATAATAATAATAATAATAATAATAATAATAATAATAATAATAATAATAATAATAATTGTTACCGTGTTTTGGTGGATCAGCAGAGGTGAAAGAAGGTGCGGGATGGAATGGGTGTAACTACAAGTTCGAAAAATGAATTAAAATTTCAACAAAGGTTATATTTTCAAAACTTAACAGTGGTGACATAGAATTTGAAAACTTAACAAGTCAACAAGCCAAAATCAGGTACAAAGAAGTTACAAGAGTTAGGGGATAATTACAAGATCTGGGCTTGGAGCCTCACAATGACAATCCTTGAACTATTAGCCCAACTTTACCAAGGTACAGAATTAAACGAAGGGGCAGAAAACCCCATCATGCCAAGGAGCACTTGCTCCTAAGTAGAATGTTAAGCCTCCTAGAGGCGCACAGGAATCAAATTTAGGAAAGAGCAGATCTGCTCTCAATAGTTCAAGCCTATCAGGAGGCCATAATCAGACCTTACACTCAACTGCCCTTAAGGCAAACTTATAAATCAACAGGGGCAACTTGTACCCAATCTACTGGGCCTTAGTGAGCAAAACTAGGTTAATTTAAATGGCCCAAAACAAAAGGATGGAGGCGATTACTTGCACTCCTAAAGTTTTTGTTTTAAAACCTATGTGGCGCTAGGCCGATAACACAGGGGCTAATCCCAAGCTAGGGAGGTGACCCGTATGAAAAAACTTTAATATATTAAGGAAGAGAAGAAACGGTTATAAAAACGTAGTCACCTCAATTTCAAAATGAAGGGGAGTTCGAGAGGGTAAAGCACTCTATATCCCCGCTTTACAGTAAAAGAGATATGTAGTTTTTACATAGACTGAAAGGAAATTTACATTTTTAAAAGGTAGGTTACATACTAAAGGTTTCGAACCCTCCCCGAGAGTTTAACTGCTGAGCTAGCAAGAAATGAAGATGTTAAACGGCCATTACCTTGTTGAAGAGCTGCTGACTGAAGAACGAGGTGCTTCCCGCCCCCTGCTACATATTCACACACTGAGTTAGATGTTATACTAGTGGCCCCGAGACAAGAAAATCAGCAGTTTTTATACCCTCGTGCAGAATTCGAGACCTTTCAAGAATGAGTAGACACACCCCCTCAATTTTATTGGGTCGCTAAAAGTTATACATCAACATCGAAGAAGAAAGACACTATTGGTCAAAAATTAATTACAGAAATTAGTGATTGGTTAAATTCAAAACAGGCGGAAAGAAAGGATTAATGTTGCCAACCCACAAACCACAGAACAAAATTTAGTAAAAACAAAACTTAGGAATACAAAACTTACGAATACAAAATCTCTTCAGGAGAGTACATTCCATTACACCAGAGTGTATTACCATAGTTTTTGGTAGAGACATCTGTTAGAGAATGTCCACCCTTCTTGATCCATGAAAAACAAAAGCAAATCAAAAACACTCAGTGACATCTTCTGATAAACCGTAGAATTAGTTCAGTAGTAAAGTTCAGAGCTTCTCCTGTAGAGGAGTTTCAATTGGCGCGAGATATTAACTTGCGTCGTGGAGGTGTACCGCCCGGTACAATAATAATAATAATAATAATAATAATAATAATAATAATAATAATAATAATAATAATAATAATAATAATAATAATAATAATAATAATCCACGAACCTACTACGCAGTCGTAACAGGGGGAGAAGTGATACTCCCACGTCGCGCGTTCCAGGTGGCGGATAGTGGAGTCCTAACCGGCTTGCCGGCGGACTCGAGCGAAATAAAATAGCTCTCGCGGACAAAACAACCAGAAGCCGTAGAACAGCCAGAAACCACCTTGAGGTAAAATCTAAGGCTCAATACCTCAGTTGTAACATCGTGATCGACAATTGGCGATCTCCCCAATACTTTCAACCTTTTAGCATGATGGAAAAGTCAGCTGACAGACAAACTACCCCAGGCCCTAGTGTTTGTACTAGATTTTCTCGGTCATCGGATTCTGGGGGACCGAGAACATCATACGGGAATGTATCGGAGCTTCCCAAATCTCTTCGTCCCAAACGCAAGCATTTTCTTGGCACCATCAACATCCATACACTTCTCAAAACTGGCAAATTGAAACAATTAACAGACATGTTGGACAGACTAAATATCCAAATTTTAGCTCTTCAAGAAACCAGGTATACGGATGAAAATCACTTTGAATCAGACAACTACAGAATAGACAAAGGTAAGCCAGCAATTCCAGTCCTTAACACACCACTGCAATTTGACACTGGGTTTGCAGTAAGAAATAATATCATAAATTCAGTTATGAGTTTCACATCTTCCTCTGAAACAATTTCAGTGCTAGCAATCAAAGCATGAAACAAAGCCTATTCACTAATCAATGCTCATGCAACCAAAAAGACCCAGAAAAAGTGTAAGAATTCTGGGAACGTCTAGAAGAAACAGTAGCCCAAATTCCTAAACGTCATGTCAACATTTTTATGGGAGATTTAAATGCACAAATAGGCAAAGAAACGAAGTACAAAGTCACCGTAGGACTCTACCCTGCCCATAAAAGGACCAATAAAAATGGAGAAATCAACTTCTGTGAGACCTTTGATCTGAAACTAATGTCAATTCATTTTCTTGCACGCCTGCAGAAGAAAACAACCTGGAGGTCCCCGACCATCCATTTAGGATAATTTCAGATAGACCATGTGGCTATTACAAAGAGAAACCAAAAGGAGATCATGAACGTAAAAGTCAAGAAGGGTATCGTCGACTCTGATCACCACCTATCTCTAATCAAAGTGAAGTTTCTCCCTAAAAGCCCCAAATGTAGATCACGGCGAAACTCACGAATTGGCCCAGAGATTCTGAAGCAACACTCAAGTTCTATCCTGGCCAATATTTCCAAGCAGAATGCTACTAGTTGGTCAGAACTTAAAGACGAACTTGTAAAAGCAGCCAAGTGTACTAACAAGCCACCGAGGAAATGTAAACATCAGTGGAGGAACGATACCTATGATAAGGCGTTAGAACTCCGAATGAAAGCATGGCAAGACTGGAATTCACAGAAATCCACAGAAAAGTGGCATGCCTTCATTCAAATCCAGAAGTAGAAATCAAAGGTTTTAATATTCCAAAAACGTCACTATGGTCAGATCAGACTGGCAGAAATCGATCAAGAGTTCAAGAAAAACAATACTAGGAACTTTTACAGTACCTTTAAAGAAGAACTGACGAGTTATGGGGCACGCGCCCTACGTTTTAAACGGCTGGATGGGGCTTTAGAAACAAATAATGAAAACTAAACGTTTTGCAGATCATTTCAAAGACCTTCTAAATTGCGAACCTGCTACTGACCAACTCACTTTTGAAACATCAGAACCAAATCCAGATTCAGAGCCTCCAACAGTAGAAGGAGTTAATTAAATAGATGAGTTGAAAAATAACAAAGCTCCAGGGGAAGATGGTATAATTGCCGAAATGTGGAAGCTAGATGGCAGAAATCGAAAATCCATGACATTCTTACAGTTATCTGGATCAGTGAAACCATTCCTGAAGACAGGAAGTGTGCAATAAACTGACATAAATAACTACAGAGGTGTTTCCGTTCTAGCAGCCACCTAAATTATTATTTCAAAACTCCTACTCAAGAGACTTAAAATGCAAACAGAACATTTGATTGGAGAATATCAGGCAGGGTTCAAGAAAGAAAGGTCGTGCGCAGAAAAAAATGATTTCATAACTCCTACTCAAGAGACTTAAAATGCAAACAGATCATTTGATTGGAGAATATCAGACAGGGTTCAGGAAAGGCAGGTCGTGCGCAGAACAGATTCTTTACCTCAAGACCATCCTGCAAAATCGTAAAAGCGGCAAACGGTGATTACTTTTGTGGACTTCGAAAAGGCATATGATTCTATAGACAGACCGACACTTTTTTCGTGTACTTGAAGAGTTCAAAGTAGACAGGAAAACAAGAGAATTGATCATGCAAGCACTAACAAGCACCACTTCCAAAGTTAAATTCTTAGGGGAATTGTCTGAACCATTTGATGTTAAAACCGGATTCCGACAAGGAGCTGGGTTGTCCCATTTATTGCTTAATCTTGTTTTGGAAAAAGTAATTAGGACTTGGGAAAACGAAGTTAAAGGAATGACCCTTGGCAGATTACGTGAAAACAAAATTAATGTACAGTGTTTGGCCTTCGCTGATGACTTAGCAATGCTATCCAATAACAGGCAGGAAGCGATTGCATCCATTGAAAAACTCCATGAAATTGCATCCAGAACAGGACTCCAGATCTTATTACATGTAACAAGCTTTAACAGCTTCATCTTAGATAATAATCCCGTATTGACTATAAAATCAAGTAGCGAATATTTAAGATTAACTTAAATATTTTAAGTGGTCCACCTCTTCAAGGCATAGAATATATAATTTATTACATCTAGTACATGTTTCGTCCTCTAAGTAATATCATCAGCTAGAATAAACTACAATGATGTATCAGAATACAAAAATTGCATTATTAAATTGGAAAGACACATTAAACACATTTTTGTATGCTAGGACATTTAAAATAAAATATTGGCAAACTTTGTTAAAGTTGCAAGTTATATAATCAATAACACTGGTTGCATTGTTCATTAAACTCTTGATGATAAAGTTCGTGGGAACTAATAGCTGTAGTCATAAAATCTTAAAATGATCGTTGTTGTGAATAAAAACCCTTCATTTAAAACATTTCTTGATAAAAGATCCATAAGATCTTCGATAGACATTCCTTAATTTGCACGTAGGTCGAGTCATAAGTTATGGCAACTATTTTTTTTTTTTCTCGCGAACAGAAGACAACACGGAAAATCTAAGATATGCATTTGGAAACGTACGGAATGTACACTGACTGACAGAGCAAATGCAACACCAAGAAGGAGTGGTCAGAACTTTATGCCAATTGCAGGGTAGACTGACGTCACTGAGGTATGCTCATGATGTGAAATGCGCCGCTGTGCTGCGCACATAGCGAACGATAAATGGGACACGGCGTTGGCGAATGGCCCACTTCGTACCGTGATTTCTCAGCCGACAGTCATTGTAGAACGTGTTGTCGTGTGCCACAGGACACGTGTATAGCTAAGAATGCCAGGCCGCCGTCAACGGAGGCATTTCCAGCAAACAGACGACTTTACGAGGGGTATGGTGATCGGGCTGAGAAGGGCAGGTTGATCGCTTCGTCAAATCGCAGCCGATACCCATAGGGATGTGTCCACGGTGCAGCGCCTGTGGCGAAGATGGTTGGCGCAGGGACATGTGGTACGTGCGAGGGGTCCAGGCGCAGCCCGAGTGACGTCAGCACGCGAGGATCGGCGCATCCGCCGCCAAGCGGTGGCAGCCCCGCACGCCACGTCAACCGCCAATCTTCAGCATGTGCAAGACACCCTGGCTGTTCCAATATCGACCAGAACAATTTCCCGTCGATTGGTTGAAGGAGGCCTGCACTCCCGGCGTCCGCTCAGAAGACTACCATTGACTCCACAGCATAGATGTGCACGCCTGGCATGGTGCCGGGCTAGAGCGACTTGGATGAGGGAATGGCGGAACGTCGTGTTCTCCGATGAGTCACGCTTCTGTTCTGTCAGTGATAGTCACCGCAGACGAGTGTGGCGTCGGCGTGGAGAAAGGTCAAATCCGGCAGTAACTGTGGAGCGCCCTACCGCTAGACAACGCGGCATCATGGTTTGGGGCGCTATTGCGTATGATTCCACGTCACCTCTAGTGCGTATTCAAGGCACGTTAAATGCCCACCGCTACGTGCAGCATGTGCTGCGGCCGGTAGCACTCCCGTACCTTCAGGGGCTGCCCAATGCTCTGTTTCAGCAGGATAATGCCCGCCCACACACTGCTCGCATCTCCCAACAGGCTGTACGAGGTGTACAGATGCTTCCGTGGCCAGCGTACTCTCCGGATCTCTCACCAATCGAACACGTGTGGGATCTCATTGGACGCCGTTTGCAAACTCTGCCCCAGCCTCGTACGGACGACCAACTGTGGCAAATGGTTGACAGAGAATGGAGAACCATCCCTCAGGACACCATCCGCACTCTTATTGACTCTACCGGGCGAGTTGGCCGTGCGCGTAGAGGCGCGCGGCTGTGAGCTTGCATCCGGGAGATAGTAGGTTCGAATCCTACTATCGGCAGCCCTGAAGATGGTTTTCCGTGGTTTCCCATTTTCACACCAGGCAAATGCTGGGGCTGTACCTTAATTAAGGCCACGGCCGCTTCCTTCCAACTCCTAGGCCTTTCCTATCCCATCGTCGCCATAAGACCTATCTGTGTCGGTGCGACGTAAAGCCCCTAGCAAAAAAAACTTATTGACTCTGAACCTCGACGTGTTTCTGCGTGCATCGCCGCTCGCGGTGGTCCTACATCCTACTGAGTCGATGCCGTGCGCATTGTTAACCTGCATATCGGTTTGAAATAAACATCAATTATTCGTCCGTGCCGTCTCTGTTTTTTCCCCAACTTTCATCCCTTTCGAACCACTCCTTCTTGGTGTTGCATTTGCTCTGTCAGTCAGTGTACTTGCGTATGATGCCACTAGATGGTGTATGTAAATAACAGTGTGGGTCTAAGCATGCCCCCAAGTTCAGTGTGTGGGTGAGAGCGTCACAAAATGGAAGTCAACAAGCAGGAGCAACGATCGTATATTAAAATAGCAGTTCTCCGCGGCAGAAATGCACGCCAATGCCATGCAGAGCTGCGGGAAGCATTAGGTGTGCATGTCATACCATGACATGGTAACAGCATTTCGGAGAGAGGTGTCACACGTTAGCGATACACATGCAGGGAATGGTATTCAGCGCCTGCCCCACCGCTGACAACGCACAGCGGGAACCTTGGGTAATTATTTCGACGGTCTGTAACCAGTGGAGACCTGTCCTTTGTACGTAGTCTTGTGTGTTTTGCTGTCTAAACCATAATGAAACAATGTTTACCAATGGCCTGTGTTGTGTCACTTTCCTACGAGAATCTCCTGAAGCAGAATTCGTCTTCAGGCACTATGCATAAGTGCATGCCCTATATTTCCAAATACATATCTTAGATTTTCCGTGTTGTCTCCTGATCACGGGAAAAAATTAGTTGCCATGACTTATGACTCGACCCTCGTATTTAAGATCGAACGCTTCAGGAATTCAAGTCAACATGGGGCCGAAGAAGTAAAGTTATTTGTAGAACTGAATAATATTCTTTTTCCTTGTTATTGGCCCAGATTCGCGGAAAAGGATTTACTTCTGCTGAGATAGACACTTACTCAAATATCTTATGGATAGGAAGATAACAGATATTCTGTAGAATTATCGCTAGGGCTCGGAAGTTGAGGAAAAATCCTTTTTTATCTCAAATGTTCGAGGACGAGCTCCAACATAATGTATGTTCATTCTGGGTCATTGTAGGTCAGAAAATGGTGGGTTTTATTTGTCCATTATTGCCTTTTTCGGCGTTTTTTGGCTTATTGGTCGTTAGGCCTATAAGTCTTACTGGCTTTCTTGCAACTTTACCTCCTTTCAATTACATTTTTACTGCCCATTCTCAATACGAATCGTCATTAGTTCATCCATCACCTCTTAAACATCTTTTCTCTAGGTAAATACACATATTTGGACCAGATCTGAAAAAATGAGAAAACGAAATGAAAATGAAACGACATGAAACATGAAAGTAGTGCTTGAGAAAAATCAGGGGTATCAAATGATGTGCAGGATAAGCGAAATATTGAAAGGAGAAAATGTTGATGGGAGTGTTTTTGTTGAGGAAGGTCTCACTTGCTTCAAGTATGAACCTTTAACAACCGTCCATGTGGAGAGAAGTTTATCGATGTTTGCAACGTGCTGTTTGTAAACCAACGATCCTTTAACCTAAGAATCTGGAGATGACTATTGTGATACACTGCAAGGCCAACTGAGGTAAGGTTTCCAAATTCCCATTTCTGTAACCCTAGTTTAGTTAAGCCAGATATTATTCCAGTTATACTAATTTCAATTTCTTTCTTCAGAATGTCCTTTGCGGGTTTGCTGAATTCATTCGAGATAGAAAACAAGTCTTCTTCTTCTTCTTCTTCTTCTTCTTTTCTACCGCTTTTCCCACACCTGTGGGGTCGCGGGTGCGAACTGTGTAGCACATGCGGATTTGGTCCTGTTTTACGGCAGGATGCCCTTCCTGACGCCAACCCTATATGGACGGATGTAATCGTTATCACTATTGCGTGTTTCTGTGGTGGTTGGTAGTGTAGTGTGTTGTGTGAATATGAAGAGGAAAGTGTTGGAACAAACACAAATACCCAGTCCCCGAGTCAGATGAATTAATCAGAGGCGATTAAAATCCCCGACCTGGCCGGGAATCGAACCCGGGACCCTCTGAATCGAAGGCCTTAACGCTGACCAGCCAATGAGTCAGACTCGAGGTGGGAAACAATATTTCATTCTAAATTCTGCAAGTAATTTTCTAACAAAATACGGATTATTTTCTTTAAATTATGTTAATCTAAAAATACATAATGTCAGAAAGAAGTATTTCACTCATATTCTGCACTGTATTTGCATACCACCAGAATTTAGCATTTTAAAATATTATATTCCTTCATTAAACATGTAATTAAAACTAACATTTGTATTCGGGAGATAGTAGGTTCGAACCCCACTGTCGGCAGCCCTGAAAATGGTTTTCCGTGGTTTCCCATTTTCACACCAGGCAAATGCTGGGGCTGTACCTTAATTAAGACCACGGCCGCTTCCTTCCCACTCCTAGCCCTTTCCTGTCCCATCGTCGCCGTAAGACCTATCTGTGTCGGCGCAACGTAAAACAACTAGCAAAAATAATTAAAAAAACTAAAATTTGAATGAATTTGGATAGCATTTCTACATCCTTTTTTGCCAGTTTTTAGGTCCTTCATTGGATGTGTTAAGTCTTTTTAAGGCAATGTATAGGTCTTCAACTTACTATCCCTACTCTCGCTAGAAAAAGGAAACTTCATATCACAGGAAGGACAAATGGAACGTGCTGAACCCGACTTGCCTGTACCGTAGGAGTCAGCCATATTGCACATTTGTGACATGGTGAAATATGAATATTTTCAGGACATTCCACGGCATATGATTTAAAGATGACAGTAAATCCGTCCTCGTGGACATCGTAAAGCTGATGGCCAGTCCAATTAATCAAGCTGTGCCCTCTAGAGGGCAGTGTATACAACAAGTGCCGTCCTAAGTCAGAGGTCTTTGAACTTCCTCCTTATGTATACAGAACTGACCTTATCTCGCAATGTGGAGAGTTACATTTTGCAGAGTAAACTACCTGTATAACAAGTCCCATTTCATAACTTTACACCGGTTTAGAACGGATTTAGAGCTCGTGGAGAGGAATTTCTTCTGTTACATTTCTGGTTGTTCAAATTTGACTGCAATACCGGAAGAAATTCCTAGGCTACTTTATAACTAATTTAATTTAATCCTTTGCAGTCCAACATAATTTACATGAGCATGCCTCTCAGGTATGACTCTTTAAATGATTATATGTAAATAATACTGTTATCACAATCATATTATACTTTCAATGTTTCATCATTTTTCCTGAATGAGCTATTTATTAATGGGACTGGCCATCAGCTTTACGATGCCCATGACGACGGATTTACTGGCATCGTAGGTCATAGTTTCCTAAACTGTGGTATGAAATTTTGCAAGGGAGTTGCCCAGTTGCACTTCCTCTTAAAACAATAACCAAGACCACTAGCACCACCACCGTTCATCAACACTTTTCCTTAATGGTGGATTTTGAGGTTTCGTTTATATACATATATATTACACTTTGCTTTACGTCGCACCGACGCAGATAGGTCTTATGGCGACGATGGGATAGGAAAGGGCTACGAGTATGAGGGAAGTGGCCGTGGTCTTAATTACGATACAGCCCCTACATTTATCTGGTGTGGAAGTGAGAAACTACGGAACCGTCTGACAGTGGGATTTGAACCCACTATCTCCCGAATGCTAAGTGATTGGACATGAAAGAATGGCCACTCGAAGTATGAGGGTGAAACTGAATTATAAAGGAGAGTGTTGGAAGCTCTAATATCAATGAGTCAGAAGTAAAATGTGATGGCGTATAATGCCCAAGTCCCCCAAAACTTATCAACAATAACATTAGACTACACTGAGTGACTGTTGTTGCTGGTTGAAGTGTGCTTTGTCTCTTCCGCTGCTGCTCATCTCCACTAGTTGGCATTGCTGCTGCAATTGTACAAAAACGACCCCGTCAGTGAAGGGTCCGACAGCTTGCATCTTATAAATTGCACCACGAACGAAGTGATTTGTGCGCTAACATGAATAATAGGGTCTTCAAAATAGATATTTCATTATTATTAGAAATCAGTATTAGGTAACACATATTGGTATCTTAAGGTTTAGCATACTGATGTATTTTCACTACACCAGAGTGGCTTCGACTGGTCAGTGGAACGGCTTAACAACCGTAGCTTTCCAGCTCTACATTCCGGTGGCGGTGGACTGGTCCCACCGTCGGCTGTCCTGAGAATGGTTTTCCGTGCTTTTCCATTCTCCTCACTAAAGCGAATGCCAGGACATTTCCTTTTATACACCACAGCCGCCCCCCTCTCATCTTCTCCGCACCTCAAATCACCATAACACATCTCCTGGCGTGAGAGAGGGCCCGCCTTACCCCATCAGGGTACGGAATGAAAACATTTTATTAGTAGTGGTGGTCTTTTCACTACTAGGTGCCAGGTAGAGACCCTCTTCGGAGGCCGCCCTATGTGAGTCTCAGAGCACACTGACCCGGTGTGTAACATCTGGTAGGGGTCCCAGCTCAGAGTTACGCGTGAAGACCTCAACGGCATCTACGGCTGAGAAGGTGGACTTCAGTACGGTGGAGCTGGCGGAAGAGGCAGCCCTGGACTCGGGGATAAATACGAGTATGATCTAAAGAGGCCAATGGCTTTGGACAGATGAGGCTCTTTAGGAGGGCTGATAGTCCCTTGGTGGAGGTAATATCACAAAAGTCCTTCTGCAGCGTCTACACTCCATGTTAAGGGTGTCCTGAAAGAATCCTGACAGTAGGTACAAAATGCCTTTGGGTGTGACGAGTCCATTGTACAAGTAGTTAGAGTACTCTTAAATTATAATTTTCAAACTTTGCTCTGCATATTCTGTAGGTAGTTATAATTTTTATACTTATTATTGTCGGTTCTAAGTTCTAACTTTTGTGCTGATCGTAAAAATGGAAGAATATTAAGATTAGGATGTGGGCTGTTCCAACATAAGCCTGTATCAAGCCTAGGATTTATTTGCTTTACAACATTTACTTAGTAGAATTATTATTTTATTTCTTCCCCAAGATTACAGTTTACAAGACAGATAACTCCCCCGTCACCTGGCTAAGGCTTTGGCATGGACCAAAGCAACAAGAAATTACTCCATAACCTCTAATAGTGGAAAATTACAGTAGCTTAACTGTTAAGGTGAATTAGTGTGTCAACGGTAACATTTCTCTGACAAACCCGCTTTACATGTACAGTTGCACTACACATTTTCACTCCCTTTGTTCAAGACATTAACTTTGTGGGGGTTGGAATCGATGTGGGGTGATTGTAAACACAACGCTACAACACCAGTTTCATCTTCTGTTTCAAACTTTTTACCTACACATATCAAGTAATTACGCTTGAATATTTCTTCCCCTTCCACTAATGGACGCGTGAAATCTCCGACAACTCTCAACAGTTGCGCATACGACACCAAAGATATTTTGAACACTTTATAAATCCTACAGACGCACACCCGATCACTGTCGTGTTTACTTCCCGTCACTATCTCGCCGCCATATTGGAAACAGCTGACCGTAAGCTCCTCCCCCGTTTCGGACGTCAATAAAATGATTGAGAGTGAGTCGAGGCCTCGGAAAAAGTTAGTGCGTACTCCCAAAAGGGACGTGCACTTCCTGGTGTTCTCGTCCTGGGGGAACTGTGAAAACTGACCACTGTGACAGTCCGTGATTCACAACCCGACCCAGAAGACTAGAAACGGGAAATGAAGAAGAAGAAGAAGGAGGAGGAGAAGAATTTTCACTAAGAATGAAAAAAAAAAGTAAAGAGTAGAGAAACTGCGCCATAATGGGCTTCACTTACAGATATACTCTACATGATATCGTAGTTTAGGAAGAAGTGTTTGTACCCACAGTGGTAATGACTTGAACGCTGCTAGACCCTCCATGGAAAAACATCACGAATGCTAACAATATGTTTTATGAGCGGTGGTCCCTTTTCCGAATCAGTATTAAGCTGCCTTTTCAACTGTGGTTTCTCAACTTTTGACTTGGTCAGAATAATTCCTCTCTTCACCGCTGGTGACCTAGCATGACGTTCAAAATAAATAAAAGAGAGAATTATATGTTTGATTTACGGCTAAGGGCAATGTTACTAGCGTACGTCAGTATGCAAAGCAAGTAGTGTAAGTCTTGGTTGGTACGCACTTGTGACCACTTAGAGCTGGACGTGCGTCCTGTCCCCACTGTCAGAGGTCGCGAACTATAACCAGACTCCTACACTTCCGGGTTATGATGTGGTTCTTTAATATGGCACGGCTGGGGTGGGTCTGTGCTCTTCACGGTCTGTAGGACACCAAACGTGCGTGTTCTTGTGCAAATTGTTGAAATATTTCCCCGTGCTTTCTTCATCAGTAACAGGTACCTCGGGGTCACGGTGAAGCAAGTTACTCAAGATTACAAAATATGGATTACTGTGAAAATGGAGGGTTGAAATTTGCATTCCTTTTCCTGGTTTAGTCTGTTAGTAAAATGGCTCGGTGGATCAGAAGTACGGTAGAACATCATTAATCCGGCTTATCAAGTTGTCCAAATTAAACAAAATAACTTATGAAATGAGCCAAGGTATATATTTAAACACTCTTTTCAGTAAAAAGAACATGTACAGTACAGTATTTTAAATTTAAGAAATACAAAGTATACAAGATATTGACTAATGTGATGCAGTGTCAGGCCGTACAAAATACAGAACAACTAGTGCAGTCATCATAATCATCATCTGTTTACCCTACAGGTTCGGTTTTTCCCTCGGACTTAGCGAGGGATCCCACCTCTACCGCCTCAAGGGCAGTGTCCTGGAGCTTCAGACTCTTGGTCGGGGGATACAACTGGGGAGTATGACCAGTACCTCGCCCAGGCGGCCTCACCTGCTATGCTGAACAGGGGCCTTGTGGAGGGATGGAAAGATTGGAAGGGATAGGCAAGGAAGAGGGAAGGAAGCGGCCCCGTGGCCTTACGTTAGGTACCATCCCGGCATTTGCCTGGAGGAGAAGTGGAAAACCACGGAAAACCACTTCCAGGATGGGTGAGGTGGGAATCGAACCCACCTCTACTCAGTTGACCTCCCGAGGCTGAGTGGACCCCGTTCCAGCCCTCGTACCACTTTTCAAATTTCGTGGCAGAGCCGGGAATCGAACCCGGGCCTCCGGGGGTGGCAGCTAATCACGCTAACCACTACACCACAGAGGCGGCAACTAGTGCAGTACAGAATTAAAACATGGCAGTCAAGGCACACCTTCATTGGCCACACTTGACACGCTTGCTGGTTTGAAGAAACAGCTGATCTTTTATTGTCTTCCTTTGACATTAATTTCTGTAATGACTGACTCACTCAGATGCCTCAAATGTTCTAATATGCAGATAAGTTTTGACCGATGTATCTTCAATGTATTTAATGACAATGTTTAGATGGTCTTTAATTTCACTTAGGGTGCCAACGGCCGTAGCCGTGTTGAAACACCGGATCCCGTGAGATCTCCGAAGTTAAGCAACATTGGGCGTGGTCAGGAGTTGGATGGGTTGCCACGCGCTGTTGGTGGGGGGTAAGGGAATGGAGGAGCGGAAAGGAACTGGCCACCCTACCGCACGTAAACTCCGTCTCAGGAACACCTCTGCGGAGGTTCGAACCTGCCTTCGGACAGAATAACCCTTACCTTACCTGTCTTAGGGTTAATAATATCACCTGCTTCATCCTGCTCATATTCATCCATTTCAGAGCTTTCTGCGGCGATCACACTTTCAGCGATCTCCTCCTCTGTTAAAATGTGATAACCTGGATCATCTTCTACTGCTTCTAGCCACAACTCATTTTGTCTTCCAGTGCAGCTGAATTTTCACCACCTTGGTGGAGAGTGTTGTGTTTTCAATCCAGCCGTATCTGGTTCAGCCTCTTCATTTATTAAGAGTTTCCTCCACGAGTTAATCAAAGTTGATGATTTTATATCATTGACAGCAGACGCGATATTGAAGATCATGGATCCGAAATTGTAATTGCAGTTATGTACTATTATTATTATTATTATTATTACTATTATTATTCGAATAACCCTTTTGAGGGTACGATTAATCAACTTTGGTTACTTTTCTTTGCATTTAACTTTCTCCGTTTCCAAACTTCCTTCATTTTCTGAGAATGTTGTTCTTTTTCCTCTTCAGTCCATTTTCTTCCAGTTGTTAATTTCTTTCTCTCCTGAAATCCTGCATTTCGTCTTATTTCTCTGAAACGTGTTCTGTTTTCTATCGTATCCATTTTAATTCCAGCGTTTTTCATATCCTTTTCAATTTCATGGAACCACGTTGGCTTGGATTTGTAACTGTTCAATAAGTTGAAGATTTAGTTTAGTTAGTCTATTGTTATTCATTCTATAAACGTGTCTAAAAAGCTAGAGTCTTCTTTTCCTCATTACAGTTGTCAGTTTTCCAACTTTTAAATATAGCTAGCTCTCTGTTTGATCATAGTCTAAATTCGGCATTGTTGTTTCGTATAGGTCCCAGTATTTTTCTCAAAATTCTTCTTTCAACTTTTCTAATTTTTCAAGATCACCAATTCTTGTAAGTTTAAGAGTTTCTGCTGCATATAAAATATCTGGCTGGACCACTGTTTGATAATGTCTTAATTTCAAGTTCCAGGATGATTTCTTATTTGTATATTTTCTTTTTTGGTCATATGATACACACACCTTCCATTGTGTTTACTCATATCCATAGCTACCTTTTCTTTTGTGTTGTTTGTTATCCATTCTCCCAGGTATTTAAAGCAATCTCTCCGAGATATTATGTTATTGTTAATTGAGATATTTTGAGGATCATTAATGATGTCTGTTTATCAAATGATATTTGCAATACTATTTTGGCCGCTTGTTTCTGTAATTCTCGTGTTTGTTCTTGAGCATTATCTACTGAGTCTGTAATTAAATCCATGTCATCTGCGAAAGCTAAACAAACTATAAGGAATTTATTTGGATTTCTTTCTAGTTGAACACCTTTAGTAGGCCTATTGATGGCTTTCCTCCATTCCTCCAATAATGGATAGAATAATGGATTTGTTACTACCTTCTCTAATTATTATTATTATTATTATTATTATTATTATTATTATTATTATTATTATTATTATTATTATTGTTACCGTGTTTTAGTGGTAGGTAGAGGTGAAAGAAGGTGCGGGCGTGAACGGGTCTCAAACTACGGAATCAAAGTTAATGTAAAATTTAACAAGGTTATATTTTCTTTTTAAAATGAAGAAATAACAAGCATTGCAGGTACAGAGTAGCAAGTCAACAAAATGTAGGTACAATATTTACTGGATTTGGGCTCAGCGCCCTTACTTCACAATTCGTGGGCAATCAGCCCAACCTTACTTCAAAATAAGTTTTACCAGAGGAGCAGAAAACCCCATTCATGTTCAGGAGCATTTGCTCCAAATTACACTGAAAAGCCTCCACGAGGCATACAACACTCAATTTTCGAAAAAGAGCCACTCGCTCTCAACTTTAAGCCTCTCAAAAGGCCACACCAAACTCCACCTTCAAGTTGTCCTCTCAGGACATAGACACAGGGGTAATATACCCAACCTACTGAGGACAATTAAATGAAAAAGGGTAATTACAATGACCTCTAAAGAAACAATTTGAGAGGAGGCGATCTGCCCTCCTAATGTATTTGTTTCAAAACCTAATTTGGCTCTAGGCCGCTGATGCAAGGGCTAATCCCATACTACGGAGGTGACTTTAGAAAAGAAACAAATTTACATAATGTTAAGGAAGAATAGGTTGAGAAAATAAGTTCACCTCAAAACAATATGAGTGGGAGCTCGAGAGGGTTACGCACTCTCTATCCCAATACGTAGTTTAAAAGATAGAATAGATACAAGTTTCTTTACATTTTTAAGGAAGGTTACATAATGGAAAAACTTCGGACCCGCCCCGAGAGTTAAACTGCTGAGCTAGCAAAGAAAGAAGTTATTAATCGGCCATTACCTGGTTGCTGACCGCTGCCGGAGAAAGAGGCGCTTCCCGCCCCCTGCTATGTACTTTACACACTGAAAGATGGAAGAGAAGTGGCCCGGAGACCCTAAAATCAGCAGTTTATATCCTCTCGCGGAAGGTTCGAGGCGTTAGGGGAATGAAAACACCCTCCCACAAACTCTTTATTGGGTAGGATACAGCAACATATTCAAGTTGGGGGAAGATACCTCTGATTGGTCAGAAATTAATAAAAGAAATTCGGGATTGGCTAAATACAAAACAAGGGGAAAGAGAGGGGTATACAGCCAACTTAAACAATAACAGAAAGAAATTTAACAAGAAACAAACTTTTGAAATAAAATTTTCTCCAAAAAAAATAGTTCTTTCACTCCGCACTAGGGTGCACTATTGTTGATCTTCAGTAGTGTCCTCTAGAAGAGAAAGTTCACACTTCTTTCTACAAGCAAAACAAAAATACGTCGAAAATGACACAGTTCAAAAACTCTAAAATTTCCAGGTAGTGACATCTTCTGAGAAACTTGAAAATTAATACCGTCAATAAAGTTCAGACTTCCTCCAGCAGAGGAGTTTCAACTGGCGCACATTTTAAATTAGCGGCGTGGAGGTGTACCGCCCGGTACAATTATTATTATTATTAAACGGCTGTACGGATTAAGTGAAGTCCGGACTAATGGGGCCCGGATTAATAAGGTTCTAACGTAATATGTCCGAATCATCATCCCAAATTCGTGAGTTTTCTTTCGTCTGAGACAGCCATTTTTTATTTACTTATTTCTTGTTTTTTAAAGTTAATGGCATTCCAATGTATTTACATTTCGTACAAGAGCTCCTCCAGTGTTCCTTTACCTACATGATCGATCTGATACTGGTACCCCTTATAAAATGAAGAACGCTTTCCCTTTATATTCTTCTTCATGGCCTTTTGCCTGTTACCTGTAGTCGGCGCTTCATATGAATTCAGACCAGTGGAGAGATGTATTCACTATTGGGTGATTCAGTGGCCCTTTATATTGTGATATGTTGTATCTAGATGAAGAAGTGCATTGAGACAAACATTCAGTCCCCGAACCAGAGAAATAAACTACACGCAGTCAAAATTCCCTACCTGGATAGGAATCGAACCCGAATCCCTCTGAACCGAAAGCCAAGTACGCTTACCATTCAGTACGCGAAAGATACATCTCTTACTAATTTGGTGAATGTTTCATAGAATTAAGAAGAGTCCCGGAGTTTAAAAGAGTAACCTACTGATTACTGTCCGGCTCCTTGACTGAATGGTCTGCGTACTGGACTTCGGTTCAGAGGACCTCGGGTTCGATTCCTGGCCGGGGCGAGAATTTTGTGTATTGTTAATTCCTCTGGTTCGGAGACTGAGTGTTTGTGTTCGTCTTAAAACACATATATGTATCTACACACCACGCTACAAAACACGTCATAGTGAACGTAACCCTCGGTATTGGGCTGGCGTCAGTAAGGGCATCCGATTGTAAAACTGGACTGAATCCATGTGAAGAGCCAACAGTAGGTAACAGGGACAAGTTCATGAAGAAAAACATAAAGGGAAAGTTGTTCTTCATGTTATTATTATTATTATTTTTTTTAAAAAAATTGCTTTACGTCGCACCGACACAGAAAGGTCTTATGGCGAGATGGGATAGGAAAGGCCTAGGAATGGGAAGTAAGCGGCCGTGGCCTTAATTAAGGTACAGCCCCAGCATTTGCTGGTGTGAAAATGGGAAACCATGGAAAACCATCTTCAGGGCTGCCGACAGTCGGACTCGAACCCACCATCTTCAGGATTCATGCTCACAGCTGCGCACCCCTAACCGCACGGCCAACTCGCCCGGTCTTCATGTTATAAAGGATACCAATATCAGATCGATAATGTAGGTACAAGTACTGATCAATATATTGCGAAAATGTCCAGGAAGAAGAATCCTACTGATTACTAGAGATCGAATTTCTATGATACCGAGAGAGTGGCTGCGCGGTGTGGGTCACGTAATTGTCAGCTTGCACTCGGGAAATAGTGGATTCGAATGCTAGAATTTTTTCCAGAGCATTTTGAAGTACTGTTAAAATAATCTACAGGCATGAAGCTGATGTGTTTGAGCACTTTAAAATACCACCGGTCTGAGTTGGGATCGAACCCACCAACTAAAAATCAGATGGACTGTGCTTCTACCGTCTGAGTCATTCAGCTCGGCTTGAAACTGTTTCAAATTAATGTTCTGAGGAGCTGATATTCTCGTCGTTTTGATTATTAAAATAGTTACTACCTCTATTCAAATTCTTACCATTACATCAAAGTCTTTTGATTTGTCTACGTAGGAAAGAACTCCCCGACTGTCCCAGTAATACAAGCTAGACTGATGGTCTAGTTCCAAACTAATAACTAGAGCCCGGAAATTCAGGGATTTATTTTCGCTAAAATAGGCAGGCAAATAAGCACTTGAAATTTAAGAAATAGGCATTTATGACAAAAATAGGCACTGAAATAATAAAAATGGTTTAATGTAAATTTCGTAATGCACATCTGCATCCCATTTTATTGCTTAATCTTACGTCCTCCTGTGGGTGGGGGCTGTAGGATAACATCAACGATATCCCCTGTCTGACATAACAGGCGACTGAAAGAGGGACCAGGTGCTCTCAACTTGGGAGTGTGGGTTGGCGACCACGGTTCCTCTAGCTGAGTCTGGCGTTGCTTGCACTTACTTGTGTCAGGTTCCTCGCTCTCATCTTTCATACCCGAACTCCCTTGGTCAACCCTTGTTCTTTTCCGACCTCGATGGTGTTAAGTTTACGAGGCTTAGGGAGTTTTTCATTTTCACGCTCTTCGTGGTCCTTGTATTTCTTTTGCTGATATCTTCATTTTTTGAAGTGTCAGACCTCTTCCATGTTCCTTCTGATCAGTGTTAACAGAAGATGGTTACCAAGTTTTTCTTCCGCTTAACATAATAACCACCACCACTTAATCTTACGTAGAAGGAAGGGGATTTGGGAACTCTCTAGATCATTTGGCTTGTGGAGTGAGTTCCTTCAAAAACCAACTGAACAAGTCCTGTGTGAAGATGTGTCCTATCATTCTATCTCTTCTTCTCGTCAAATTTAGCCAAATCGATCTCCTTTCGCCAATTCGATTCAGTATCTCTTCATTTGTGATTCGATCTATCCATTTTACCTTCATAATTCTTCTGTAACACCATATTTCAAAAGCTTCTATTCTCTTTCTTTCTGAGCTAGTTATCGTCCATGTTTCACTTCCATACAATGCCACGCTCTACACGAAAGTCTTCAAAAACATCTTTCTAATTCCTATATCAATGTTTGAAGTGAGCAAATTTCTTTTCTTAAGAAAGCTCTTCCTTGCTTGTGCTAATCTGCCATCGTTAGTTATTTTACTACCCAAGTAACAATATTCGTCTACTTCCTTTAAGAGTTCATTTACTAATTTAATATTTCTTGCATCACCTGCCTTCGTTCGACTTATCTATTGACTTAAAATGAAATTGCCTTCTTTATTATTAACACAGTACATTGGAATAATATTTTCTTTACTTTTCACTGTCCGACTCGTTGGCTGTATGGTCGGCGTACTGGCCTTCGGTTCAGAGGATCCCGGGTTCGATTCCCAGCCAGGTCGGGGATTTTAACCTTCATTGGTTAATTCCATTGGCTCGGGGGCTGGGTGTTTGTGCTGTCCCCAACATCCCCGCAACTCACACACCACACACAACACTATCCTCCACCACAATAACACGCAGTTGCCTACACATGACAGATGCCGCCCACCCTCATCGGAGGGTCTGCCTTACAACCACTGCACCCGGCTAGAAATAGCCACACGAAATTATTAGTATCCTTTTCATTGATTAATTTTAATACATAAACAACAGCAGAAAATATCCACAACAAATTAAAAATGGCAAAAAAGCATTAAACTATCAAATGGCTTACGGTAGCTAAAATAGGCACAAAAAAGGCAAAATAATAGCTGTTCCTACCGTTCCCAAACGGACAGTAACATGTTTGTTTCTATGTAACTCTTCGATATATTCACCCAGACAAAAGGCATTTTGCCTAATTTCCGGGCTATACTAACAGCGTATTACTTGAGTTACTTGAAAGGTATCGTAGGTCTTAGAGTATATTCGAAATGTGTCTGCCATTATTTCATTGTAAGATATGAAATTAGTCTGTGAAATTATGTAATGTATTCGAATGCCAGAGGATTATCCAGGATTAGAAGGTTAAGATACATTTTCTTCTGTAGACACCTGAAATACATTTGATATGACACTTGCCGAACAGCCGCACGACAAGCGTTTACAAGTAGAATTACAAATCGTACAAGTGACAAATAGATGGTGAGTAACACTCCTTGGCTTTTCTGTATTATTCCACGACAAAAGCTGGTGGTTTTAATGAATGGAAGCACACCGCTCTCTTGGACGGAGTGACGGCAACTCATTTAAGGTTTCTACGAAAAGTCACCTCTCTCTTCAGCTGTGCTTGTCACGGCATGCTCCAGCGACTAGCCGGCATTCCTACCAACTTCACATGTTCCGATGTTCAGAACCTCGGATAAAAAAATAGATAAAAATTACGAGCGAGTTGGCGGTGCGGTTGTGACTTTACATTCAGGATATAGTGGGTTCGACCCCCACTGTCGGCAGCCCTGAAGATGATTTTCAGTGGTTTCCCATTTTCACACCGACCACATGCTGGGGCTGTACCTTAATTGAAGCCACGGCCGCTTCCTTCCCACTCGTAGCCCTTTCCTATCCAATCATCGTCATAAGACCTATCTGTGTTGGTGCGACGTAATACCAATATTGTGGAAAAAAAAAAGGAGGTGAGACGACACCGTAATTCATATCTAAGAAGGATTTTATTCATTTCAATAACCTCTACATTGGTTTTCTTTGGCCGATAAATTCGAAACACAATAGTTATTGTTAACAAAGTACCACTACTGTACACTTGTGTTCCCGCGATCAGAATGTGGTCTACTGAAGTTAGGTCCAGAGCCGAAAAGTGAACAGCTAGTAGATGGGGTTCCGGATCGAAAGTGGACTCGTACTAGCTGAGTCCGTTACATAATACATAATAATATTTGCACGTCCTACAACCTTAATCATAGTTGAATTCACTTGAAAATGACCAATATTTTCCGTTCAATTTTTTGCAAGCTTAGGACTGTCGTACGTCAGAAGCAGGTACTTTCATTACTCGAGTCAATAAAATGCCTTTTATACACAAAATATAACAGAATCTTCTGATCATGGGATAGATAGTACTCGAGTATATAATATCCCCCTTTGGAAAGAGGCGGTAGAATACATCGACGGTATCCACTGCCTGTCATTCCGGGGCAGCACGAGGTAGTGTCCAAGGGGCCATTGACATTGTTTCTACTTACTTGTGCCAGTCTGCTCACTTTCATCTTTTATTTCTGACATTCTTTTAGTCAACTCTAGTTTTTTTTTTTTCTTTGGACCTCCGCAGCATTAGGTTTCTCAGACCTAGGGTGACCTTCATTCCCTTGCTTTTCGTCTACTAATACCTTCATTCCTCTAAGAACTGGACTTCTGCCTTGTTCTCTTATTGTTGTTTAGAGACGATAGTTGCCCAGTAGTACTTAAAAAATAATCACCACCTGCGTAGATAGCACTAACATACCGCAATGGATAGGATAGAATTGATACTAGTGTAAATAATAATACCGACACGATAATAATAATGACGTATGGCCTTCGGAGAGCCCTGGTGCGGGTCTTTTTCTCTTAGACTGCCTATTAGGCGACCTGTATGTCTGTGAAGATGAGGGCCCTGCCTAGGATGATTTCTAATGCTCAATACGGCACACAAACCCAGCCCCCGAGCCATTGGAATTAACAAGGTCAAAATCCCAGACCCGGCCGGGAATCGCCATGGAGCCATGGAGCTGGACTACCAACACGATAGCATAGATAGAATCGATCGGCAGGGTAAAGTTATATTCACCCATTCTACCTGTGCCTTCTGTTCCTGCATCGATCAGACCCAAATAATAGCCTACTATGTCCTTTTTAAGTGTGGACCTAACTGACGGAACTGCTTTGCAGACGTGTGACTATTGTGGTCACATACTAGTTTGTGCATGTCCGTCTGTGGTGTAGTGGTTAGTGTGATTATCTGCCAACCGTGGAGGCCCGGGTTCGATTCCCGGCTCTGCCACGAAATTTGAAAAGTGGTACGCGGTCAGATGAGTAGAGGGGGGTTCGATTCCCACTTCAGCCATCCTGGAAGTGATTTTCCGTCGTTTCCCACTTCACCTCCAGGCAAATGCCGGGATGGTACCTAACTTAAAGCCACGGCCGCTTCCTTTCCTCTTCCTTCTCTATCCCTTCCAATCTTCCCATCCCCCTACAAGGCCCCTTTACAGCATAGCAGGTGAGGCCACCTGGGCGAGGTACTGGTCATTTTCCCCAGTTGTATACTCCGACCCAATGTCTCACGCTCCAGGACAGTGTATGAGACCCACACCAGGACTACTTGGTATGAGAACTGGAAAAGATCCCAGGAAAACAACACGATTTGATATGGGAAATTTCCGACAAAGGAGTAGTGTTAAGAAAATGTTGCAAACTTCGGGCTGGGAAGAGTAAGGAGACGAGATGCTCGGCTATGTGGTATGTTTCGAGCTGCCAGTGGAGAGATGGCGCGGAATTACATCAGTAGACGAATAAGCTTGAGCGGTGTAAGAAAGATCATAATTTGAAGATAAAGATGAAATTCAAGAGGACAAATTGGGGCAAATATTCATTCACAGGACGAGGAGTAAGGGACCAGAATAAATTATCAAGCTGAGTAAACGATTGGTAGGGAATCTTCCACCTGGACGACAGCTCTAAATGCAGATCATTGCTTATTTATTTATTTATTTATTTATTTATTTATTTATTTATTTATTTATTTATTTATTTATTTATTTATTTTTCGACAATTTTGTCCGTTCTCTTTTACGTCCAATTGGTTTGTCCACTTTAGCTTCTTCTTCTTCTTCTTCTGTTTACCGTCCAGGTTCGGTTTTTCCCTCGGACTCAGCGAGGGATCCCACCTCTACCGCTTCAGGGGTAGTGTCCTGGAGCTCCAGACTCTGGGTCGGGGATACAACTATGGAGGATGACCAGTACCTCGCCCAGGCGGCCTCACCTGCTATGCTGAACAGGGGCCTTGCCGGGGGTGATGGGATGATTGGAAGGGATAGACAAGGAAGAGGGAAGGAAGCTGCCGTGGCCTTAAGTAAGGTACCATCCCGCCATTTGCCTGGAGGAGAAAGGGGAAACCACGGAAAACCACTTCCAGGATGGCTGAAGTGGGAATCGAACCCTCCTCTACTCAGTTGACCTCCCGAGGCTGAGTGGACCCTGCTCCAGCCCTCGTACCACTTTTCAAATTACGTGGCAAAGCCGGGAATCGAACCCGGGTCTCCGGGGGTGGCAACTAATCACACTAACCACTACACCACAGAGGCGGACGTCCACTTCAGCAACTTTCTGCATTTCCCGTCGGAGGGAATTTGAACGCAATCTAGGTTTTTGATACATTATCAGCCAAATTGAACGAATTGTTTCCAATTATACCACTCTAAAACAAATAGAATACTTAGGGATTGGAATAATTTACCCAGGAATATGTTCGATAAATTCCCAAATTCTATGTAATTATTAAACGGAAGACTAGGTAAACAACTGATAGGGAATCTACCACCTGGCGACTGCCCTAAATTCAGAAAGCAGTAATTGATTTATGTCGGCCAAATTCAGACGGTGTTTCTTTTGTTTTCTTTACACCAATGGGACTCGAATCAGCTAACCACTGCATCAAACCATAAAGACTGGACTTCTGGTCACCATGCGGGCTACTGTTACTGTGACCGGACCAGTTATTTGGCTGGCTGGCTAGGGCTGCTGCGCTTCTTGGTTTCCTCCTACACTTGGCATACAGCAACTGTCTTTCGCTGTCACATGTGCACCTCGCAGATGGAGAAACAAAAGCACTGGTACATTGCCAAGTCGTATTGAATTCTTTCTCATTCTGTACCCCCTCAGTATCTTCATATTACATCCAACGTAATTACTTCCTTCTCTTATAAACATAGCGTAGGAACGACCACACAAATACTTTTCGTCCTATTAAAATCTCCACCCACGTAGCCATCAAGAGCTCGTAACAATAATCACTTCGTAAAATGGCCACCCTTAGGAGTCTTCACTGTCAAGCATGTCCGTTACCTGAGCAGGGAGGAGGAAGAGGAGGATGGTTACAAGACTTCAGAACATTGCGCGGAATATCTCAGGTTTGACATTTCCGTATATGCTGGGTGAAGAACTAGCAACCAAAAGGAATACTTCGAGGGTTTTGAATTTCTGTTAATAATAATAATATAATAATAATAATAATAATAATAATAATAATAATAATAATAATAATAATAATGAAAATGAAAATGAAAATGAAAATGAAAATGAAAATTCACAGTCTGTTTCCAGTCCTTCGACCGGGTCAGGAATGGAATGAATCAAGCCCCCATCTAGCAGCAAAGATAGGAACTGTGCCGGCTGCCGAAAACTGTCGCACTCCTCTGGGGCAATGATTAATAACTGGCAGATGAAATGAAATGATATTGGAGAGTGTTGCTGGAATGAAAGACGAGAGGGAAAACCGGAGTACCCGGAGAAAAACCTGTCCCACCTCCACTTTGTCAAGCACAAATCTCACATGGAGTGACTGGGATTTGAACCACGGAACCCAGCGGTGAGAGGCCGGCGCGCTGCCGCCTGAACCATGGAGGCTAATAATAATAATAATAATAATAATAATAATAATAATAATAATAATAATAATAATAATAATAATAATAATAAATGTACGTCTCTGTGGTGTAGTGGTTAATGTGATTAGCTAACCACCCCTGGAGACCAGGGTTCGATTTCCGGCTCTGTCACGAAATTTGAAAAGTGGTACGAGGGCTGTAACGGGGTCAACTCAGCCTCGGGAGGTCAACTGAGTAGAGGGAGGTGGGGTTCGATTCCCTCCTCAGCCATCCGTGAAGAGGTTTTCCGTGGTTTCCCACTTCTCCTCCAGGCAAATGTACTTAACTTACGGCCACGGCCGCTTCCTCCCCTCTTCTTTGTCTATCCCCTCCAATCTTCCCATCCTCACATAAGGCCTCTGTTCAGCATAGCAGGTGAGGCCGCCTGGGCAAGTTACTGGTCCTCCTTTCCAGTTGTATCCCCCGATGCAAAGTCTCATGCACCAGGACACTGCCCTTGAGGTGGTAGAGTTGGAATCCCTCGCTGAGTCCCTGGAGGGGAAACGGATTAAGAAAGAAAGAGATAAATAAATAAATAAATAAATAAATAAATAAATAAATAAATAAATAAATAAATAAATAAATAAATAAATAATATTACGGATAGCGCCAAATTAAGTAGTGTACAGAGAACTGGATCCGATCACAGATACTATACGGAAGAACAGGATCTATTTTTTTGTCATATTATGCGGACACCAGGAGCAGGATTACCAAGAACAAATATAGAGAAACTCTGGAATCTGAAGCAAGTTGGATAAATTAAGAAAATTAGAGAGGATATAGAAAAGCTTCAAATAAATCTGAATGATTTACAAAAATGTAAACAAACTCAAAACATAAAAATAAAATTTAAACCAAAAATAGACAAACGACCTACAATGAAAAAGGTATTTACAGATGAGGAACGACGGAAAAGATCAGAACTAATACAAGCTACTGGGCAATTCGGAAAGAAAACCTATCAAAGAAAATGATTGGCTGAAGTGGCCCATTGAGGCTATAAAATAATAATAATAATAATAATAATAATAATAATAATAATAATAATAATAATAATAATAATAATAATAATAATAATAATAATAAGGCATCCGGAGAGGCCTGGTGTAGGTATTTCCAGTAGATGTACATCGACAACCTGTACATCTATGAGGATAGAGCCCTATCTAAGATGAAATTAATCGAATATTGAAGACGGCACAGATACCCAGGCTTCGAGTTAGAGGAATTAACTAATTAAGCTATTTAAGAGTGGCTGGTATGTGCATAAAATGGTACGTGCGGCTCTCTTTCACTGGTGGTGTGCCTGAAAAGAACTGCACCAGCTCGGGGCGAGGACAGGGGTTTACTTTTACTCATTAAGGCTACGATCTTGTTATCAAAAGGTTTACACTCTGACGCTGATCCAAAGAGTGGCTCGCAATGTTGATGATTTTATCATTGGCAAGATAAAATCGATCGGACTCAGGAACCATTGGACCAAAGACCAGAACGCTAACAGTTAGCCGCGAAGCCGGACGCCTAGGAGGTAAAACTCGCCCACTACACACACGCCTCTCTGCGATGTCTTCATTATTGGGCTGAGTACCTGCCTGTCGTTCACAATGATCATGCGTGGAGGAGGTGAAGGTGAAGAAGTGAGAACTTGAAGCACTTCCGAAAGAAACTTTTTTCTCACCTGCCATGTAGGCTGTTCCTTTCGAAGACTTCAAACGCCTTCCGACTCTATATTTGGAAACCTCATTGCTGCATTGCATATCTAACAAGGTGGTACTCCAATCCTCAACGACCTTCCGGCTCGCCTCATTTCCCTTGCTAACATGTTTTGTAATAGAATAGATCGACCTCCGTAGCAAAGCGTGCTCTGTCTCACATCAAGAGATAAAGTGGATGCCAAACACTATACTGTGCCAGTAAGACAACCCGCTTTTTGTCTAGGGTACTCTTTTCTCCTGTTTGTCACTCGTGTCATGTAACATGCTTTAGGGACCTTAAGAGAACTGTGTTATTTTAATGTATGTTTGCACTACAACCCGGCCGCGTGGTATAGGGGTAGCGCACCTGCCTCTTTACCCGGAGGCCCCGGGTTTCGATTCCCGGCCAGGCCAGGGATTTTTACTTGGATCTGAGGGCTGGTTCGAAGTCCACTCAGCCTACGTGATTATAATTGAGGGGCTATCTGACGGTGTGATAGCGGCCCCGGTCTAGAAAGCCAAGAATAACGGCCGAGAGGATTCGTCGTGCTGACCACACGACACCCCGTAATCTGCAGGCCTTCGGGCTGAGCAGCGGTCGCTTAGTAGGCCAAGTCTCTTCAGGGCTGTAGTGTCATGGGGATTAGTTAGGGTTTAGTTTTGCACTACTTAGTTTTATATCAGCTGTATTCTGTTTCTAATTTACAGTATGTATGCAATCCATTTAAACCATTCTGTCGTTTATTATTATTTCTTGAGCCCTGTATACTTATATAAAACACCACTGTGCTTACCACCAGGTAAGAGGCAAGCGCGCAACCCCACGGGGTCAGGAATTAGTGCATACTATGAAAAACTGTTCCACTCTCAGACTGTTACTAAAGTAATATAAATTTTATTACACGTTTATGAACCAGTGCTCAGGTTCCTTTGTATCAAATACATAAATAAATACATGTCCAACTCTTGTACGTCTCTCTACGGGGTCGGGTATCAAGTGAGATGAATCTTCGTAACGGGATTTTAGACCGGATGCCCTTCCTGACGTCAGCCTCATGAGATAGGTTAATTAAAAAGGCATATGGCGGGAGTGTCCAAGGACAAGTTCGGCCTGCCAGATGCACGTCTTTTGATTTGACTCCCATAGGCGACCTTCACGTCATGATGAGTATGAAATGATGATGAAGACGACACATACACCTTCGTACTAGCTAAATACGAATTATGGTTAAAATTCCCGACCCTGCCGGGAATCGAATCCGGGACCCCTGTGATCAAAGGCCAGCACGCTAACCATTTAACCATGGAGCCGGACAGAAAAGTTAATGAGATGAAATGAATGACGTGGTATATGACAGTAGGAAGGGAGAGAGTGAAACCCGGTGCCGGCACATAGCCTACTCCTGTCGAGTAGCACCAAGGATTCTGTTCAAGTCTTAACATTCCGATCCGACGGACGAATCACCACCAACAACATCATATGCCCCACTTCATATAAATACTAGAGAGACGTTTGGATTTGACTTCAGGTTTTTGGCACGCAATCTAGTGATTACACATTGTATACCGCCACATCTCCTACTCTGTCCGCCAATATTTTGATGGTGACATTTTTTCAACCAACGGAAATCGAACCGGCTAACCATGGTATCAGACGCCTTAACAAACATGGCCACCAGGCGGGCAAATAAATAAATAAATAAATAAATAAATAAATAAATAAATAAATAAATAAATAAATAAATAAATAAATAAATAAATAGTTATTAAATATTTTCAATTCTTTTGACCTGAGCACTAAGCGGCGACTGGTGATATAAAGTAGACGGCAGAACTTTAGATGAAAATATTTTTCTTGAGTATCTGGTTGTACAGAAATTTGTTTGCATGCATTTCGTGGCTCATTAGATTCGGAATGGGTAATTTTATAAGAGCCTAAAAAGGCATATATTTTAATATCATTGCCTATATTCCCCTGTTTCAAGTTAAAAGCTGAAAAAGTGCCTATTTGGTGCAATAAAATGCAAAGTTCTCTGCTTACCTGTTGGAAATTTACATATGAGTGTCTGTAGCATCGCCGGTCTAATTTTCAGCGCCTCTGACATCCACGCGATTCCCGTTCAACACACGACGAAGGTGAGGTGTACCTTCGTCACGTATGTTGATATCTCGTTCTCAGCTTATAAACGGATTTTGACAGACAACCGCCATCATTTTTCTATAGAAAACTATGATTTTAGTGATTTATTGCGAAGCCAACCATAGTGTGAACATTTGGAATTATTCGTTGCTTCAAATTTTGTGGAGTTTAAAAACATTTAGATTTATACATGTCATTTTAAGTGACAGGTTAATTTTTCAAATGAACACAGTTTGGACACTCAGAACTATTTTCTGCAGTGTACAACTCTATGTATAGGTCTAGTGTTGGTCTATTTGCCTTTGCCAACGGCCGTAGCCGTGTTGAAACACCGGATCCCGTGAGATCTCCGAAGTTAAGCAACATTGCGCGTGGTCAAGATTTGGATGTGTTGCCACGCACTGTTGGTGGGGGGTAAGGGAATGGAGGAGCGGAAAGGAACTGGCCACCCTACCGTACGTAAACTCCGGCTCAGACATACCTCTGCGGAGGTTCGGACCTGCCTTCGGGCAGAATACACCCTTACCTTACCTTACTTGCCTTTGCCAATACATTTACTAATTTGTAAACATGGCACTAATTTTTAATGTCTATAATATATATATATATATATATATATATATATATATATTTGCTAGAGGCTTTACGTCGCACCGACACAGATAGGTCTTATGGCGACAATGGGATAGGAATGGCCTAGGAGTTGGAGGGAAGCGGCCGTGGCCTTAATTAAGGTACAGCCCCAGCATTTGCCTGGTGTGAAAATGGGAAACCACGGAAAACCATCTTCAGGGCTGCCGACAGTGGGATTCGAACCTACTATCTCCCGGATGCAAGCTCACAGCCGCGCGCCTCTACGCGCACGGCCAACTCGCCCGGTTAATATTGTCTTATCTGGGATACTTAGTCTACAAGAAAAGTGGAAGGCACAACCCTTTATGGAATTAAGGTAGTTCACAAGGACTTGGAGGAAGTGGGGATCCAGGAGGGAGGGATAAATACAAGAAAAAAAATCTTAGGAAGAAAATTGCGGGAATGAGGGATGCACTGGAGAAACTCGTCACTCACGCAACATCTCGGTTGAAGAGCGACAAAGGAGAAATCAAAGACTTAAGAACATCCTGAAGGAGTACAAAGAAAAGGGACTAAGAAAATCTGGTGGATCGTGAAAAGAAACGTGTGTACTTATGTAGATTGTCGATGCTAAGTCCGCTGTCACCAAACACTATTTCAGGACTGAGTCCAGGGCATCGGCAGTCTAGATAAGTACAGAATTTAAATTTTTTATTATATTGTGCCCGCCTTATGGGTGCAATATTAATACTTGTAAATTTATTTTTTGTCAGTACTTGTTCATATTATCACTAAACTCTCTACCATTGACAAGTTTACGCAACGTAAACAATACTGTATATACATAAGCATTTTAAAGTGATTTCATAGAATCTGAAAGATGTCATTCTTTGTATAATAGTGTGTTTTTTTACAGGCATGTTTATAGTATTACAATTTATATTGAAATTGCAGTGTGTTTGACAGACTGGAAAGTTTTTATTACGTTTTAGATGTTCAAATTGATAAACAAGAAACGACTATTCCAAAATGTTGCGAACGAATATGGGGAAAAAGAGTCACATTGTCACTAATTTACGATCTACAGTATTTCTGACTCAAAATAGTGATGAGCCTAACGGGAAATGAAGTGTGAATATATACGCACATAGCAGTGTGTCTGGGGTTTTCCTGACCATTACCTCAAGACATATCTTGTCTCTTCGAAAGCTAATTGGAAGCCTTTCTCCCAAGGAAGCCTTGAAAACACCTGTGCTCAGCGAAGTTCTTATTTAATAACAAATGCTGTATTATTGTATTAGTAGGGACTATTTGTTAAAAGCAACTAGGAAATTACCAACAACTTTTTTACACTGGACGGCAAAAGGGTGACATTTTATGCACCTAATATGCTGGCTAACGTATGAATTGGATCCTCAAATATAAATCATAACTCAGAATCGGCATTGTAAGACGGGTGTTTGTGAAATAAACATATCATGTGTGCATCACTGATTTTCGATCGAAACTCGCTGAGGTGTGGTGAAGTGTTGTGTGTACTGCTTTACGGATGGACACTAAAGGCTTCGTCAATGAATCGACAGGACACCTCTAAAATGTGGATGTTGTATCGCAGAATGTTCAAGATCTCATCGGTAGACCACGTCATCAACGAGGAGGTCGTGCCAGGATATGATATGAAGTTTTAACCGTCCCAAAACGTACGAAAGCAGCTTATTCCGGTCACATTTTCAGAAATGAGATATACAGCGTCACACAGCGGGTCGTAGAAGGGGAGCGAGGATGTGGGCGCAAAATATTAACCTAGCGCGGAATCTCCGACACGGAGGCGGCGATAAGGACCCCGAAGAGCCCGCCAGGGTGGGGTGGGTTGTGAGAAGCCCATGACAGTTTCTTAATTCAGTAGCTGAAGAGTGATTTTACATATTGATAAGGCTACAGCACACAATACATTATTATTTCTATTACAGAGGGTTATTCCAAACTTGGGCAGTCGTAGTGCAGAGCTACTTTCGTCAATAGAAGTACGGTAGATATTTCTGAAAGAATGTGGGTTTCCCAAGCTGTTCCAATAATAACCATCCCTTGCTGCCACTCACAACAATCAACAAGGCTTTTGAAGTAATTAGCCGGTATCAGCGAAGATGCGGTAATGCCGGGCTGAGTGGCTCAGACGGTTAAGGCGCTGGCCTTCTAACCCCAACTTGGCAGGTTCGATCCTGGCTCAGTCCGGTGGTATTCGAAGGTGCTCAAATACGACAGCCTCGTGTCGGTAGATTTACTGGCACGTAAAAGAACTCCTGCGGGACTAAATTCCGGCACCTCGGCGTCTCCGAAGACCGTAAAAGTAGTTAGTGGGACGTAAAGCAAATAACATTATTATTATTAAGATGCGGTAACAATCACATCCTCCCTATCTAAACTCTAAATACCGAAGTTTCGAATCTATTTATAACTCTCGGCAGTCAGTGTAGCTAAGTAGGTCTGCGATGGACGGTTGAGTTGTAAATAGTAGTAAATTACTTGGGCCCAGGAACGATATTTCTTATTATTGTGATGGTCAGCGTGTTTTGGGTATTATAATTCAGATATTCACCATCTCTTAACCTCAATGTGGTAATTATATTATTAGATATGCATTTCTTGTGTGTGTGTGTGGGTGTGTGTGTGTGTGTGTGTGTTTGTATCTAGAAAGCCAAGAATAACGGCCGAGAGGATTCGTCGTGCTGACCACACGACACCTCGTAATCTGCAGGCCTTCGGGCTGAGCAGCGGTCGCTTGGTAGGCCAAGGCCCTTCAAGGGCTGTAGTGCCATGGGGTTTGGTTTTGGTTTGTGTGTGTTTGTACCATATAAGTGTACTATTTTAATTCCTTCGGATTTGAAATTATTATTATTATTATTATTATTATTATTATTATTATTATTATTATTATTATTAGCCAACGGCCGTAGCCGTGTTGAAACAACGGATCCCGTGAGATCTCCGAATTAAGCAACATTGGGCGTGGTCAGGAGTTGGATGGGTTGCCACGCGCTGTTGGTGGGGGGTAAGGGAATGGAGGAGCGGAAAGGAACTGGCCATCCTACCGCACGTAAACTCCGGCTCAGGAACACCCCTGCGGAGGTTCGGACCTGCCTTCGGGCAGAATAACCCTTACCTTACCTTATTATTATTATTATTATTATTATTATTATTATTATTATTATTATTATTATTATTATTATTATTATTATTATTATTATTATTGTCGTTGCTGTTGATTGTAATAATAAACAACCTTTTACTACGAAATCGACTTGTAAATTTCTTTACCAGGAAACGAGGGGGTCAATTTTTAATTATCGCGGGGGTGGGGGAGGGGGCGAGCATCTTAGCGCCGCTACTGCTCCGACAGTAGTTCGGCAATTACGATAGGGCTACTTTGATAACTGGAAGCACAAAATACGAAGAATTACTCCATCATGGTCGCCAGCATTCTGTACGGAGGCGGCGCAAGAGAATAAGAAGAAGAATTTTAAAACATTCCAGGCGTATATCTATAATCTTTCACTAAGGGGCGTGGCACAAACAAGGTTCAAGCACAGTTCCACGTTATTTCCATTACTGAGCTGAGTGGCTCAGACTGTTGAGGTGCTGGCGCTGGCTTTCTGACCCCAACTTGGCAGATTCGATCCTGGCTCAGCCTGCTGGTATTTGAATACGCCCTCGTGTCGGTAGATTTACTGGCACGTAAAAATAATTCCTGCGAAACAAAATTCCGGCACATCGGCGTCTCCGGAAAAATGTAATAGTAAATAACGTTATTATTATTATTATTATTATTATTATTATTATTATTATTATTATTATTATTATTATTATTATTATTATACAATTTTCTCTACGTCGCACCGACACAGATAGGTCTTATGGCGACGATGGGATAGGAAAGGCCTAGGAGTGGGAAGGAAGCGACCGTGGCCTTAATTAAGGTACAGCCCCAGCATTTGCCTGGTGTAAAATGGGAAACTACGGAAAACCCCCTTCAGAGCTGCCGACAGTGGGGTTCGAACTCACTATCTCCCGGATGCAAGCTCACATCGCACGCCCCTAACCACAACGGCCAACTCGCCCCGTACTGTTATTATTATTATTATTATTATTATTATTATTATTATTATTATTATTATTATTATTATTATTATTATTATTACCCCTGTCTCTGAACGCGGTGGCGAGTCGGTTAGGCGTTGGTGTCTGCTGTTCTCGGGATACTAGGCTCGATCCTGGCTGACGGTGGTTACTTTGAAGAGTATTAAATGCACGTCATTAAATTTCGGCACTTCACATGACTCCTATGGGACACCCCAGTGTCTGCTTAAATCGTTGTGCAAGGCTTTCTCTTTCAACTTTCTCCCGTTCGTCTTCTGGTCATCTCTTGTTCCCATGGTATTAGGAAGTCCTTGACTTTCTCGTCTTTGAGGACCTCTCTCTACTTTTACGTTATTTCGTAGTTATTCAAGAGATTAGAATTCTTCGCGCATTCTTCACTTAATGTTACGAAGATTTAATAAATAATGTTGTTGGCTTTACGTCTCACTAACTACTTTTACGGTTTACGTGCCAGTCAATTTACCGACACGAGTCTAACGTATTTGAGCACCTTCAAATACCACCGGACTGAGCCAGAATCGAACCTGCCAAGTTGAAGTCAGAAGGCCAGTGCTTCAACCGTCTGAGCCACTCAGCCCGGTTTACGAAGACTCCACAGTTCTCTTGTCTTGCCTGTTTGAGGCAAGGGGGCTGCATAGCCGAGGCTGTAAAGGCATGCTCGGTACATAATGGGCATTCCATGTGAAATCAGGCAGCAATCCCAAAATTAACCGAGGCATCATCTACTCAACCACATGATGTACACAAGGAGAAATGTGATATATTTGAAACTACCATTTCATATCTTTCTTTCTTTCTTTCTTTCTTTCTTTCTTTCTTTCTTTCTTTCTTTCTTAATCTGTTTACCCTCCAGGGTTGGCTTTTCCCTCGGACTCAGCGAGGGATCCCACCTCTACCGCCTCAAGGACAGTGTCCTGGAGTTTCCGACTATGGGTCGGGGATACAACTAGGGAGGATGACCAGTACCTCGCCCAGGTGGCCTCACCTGCTCTGCTGAACAGGGACCTTGCGGGGCCATAAGTAGATTAGAAGGGGTAGACAAGGAAGAGGGAAGGAAGCGGCCGTGGCCTTATGTTAGGTACAATCCCGGCATGTGCCTGGAGGAGAAGTGGGAAACCACGGAAAACCACTTCCAGGATGGCTGAGCTGGGAATCGAACCCACCTCTACTCACTTGACCTCCCGAGGCTGAGTGGACCCCGTTCCAGCCCTCGTACCACTTTTCAAATTTCGTGGCAGTGCCAGGAATCGAATCCGGACCTCCGGGGGTGGCAGCTAATCACACTAACCACTACACCACAGAGGTGGACCAATTCCATATTACGCTAATAATAATGGCATGTGGCCTCCGGAGAGGCCTGATGCAGGTCTTTTGATTTGACGCCGTACAGGCGACCTGCGTGAATGTGAGGATGGGGCCCTACCTATGATGAAATCTAATGCTGAAGACGTTACAAACAACCAGCCCCCGAGCCATAGGAATCAACTAATGAAAGTTAAAATCCCCGATGCCACCGGGAATCGAATACGGGACTTCTTGAACCAAAGGCCAGCATACTAACCATTTAGCCATGGAGCCGGACCACATTACGCTGAGAAATATAATTTGGATTCCATAGAGGTATTAGGATTGATGATGGGAGCAAGAGGCAATAAATTTAATTTGGATGACCAATTTATTAACGACATTGGATTAGCAGCCCTGAAAAGCTCGTTAACAATAGTCAGAAATCATTTATACTCCTAGATATACCTTTGCCCTGTAAGGAGTTCCTCAAGGGTTACAAAATTATTGATTGATACGATTTTTTTCTGAGTAATAGGCAGTGGTGTGCACTGAACCCCATCTACCCCAGCGCTGCTGGGGTAAATCACTTTGTATTGATTTTCTTATATTTCCTTAGAACGCGTTTTATAAAGTTTAAAAAACACCTAGCCTTCGTACCAGCTAAATTAATCAATTATGGTTAAAATTCCCGATCCTGCCGGGAAACGAACCCGGGACCCCTGTGATCAAAGGCCAGCACGCTAACCATTTATCCATGGAGCCGAACAGAGAAGTTAATGAGATGAAATGAATGATGTGGTATATGACAGTAGAAAGGGAGAGAGTGAAACCCGGTGCCGGCACATAGCCTACTCCTGTCAAATAGTACTAAGGGGTCTGCTCAAGGCTTGAGGTCTCCATCCGACGGACAAATCACCATCAACAGCTTCATATGCCCTCACTCTATGAGCACTGCGGAGAGGATCGGAATTTAATCCAGGCTTTTTACACGCGATCTAGTGATTAGAATTGTATACCACCACTTCTCCTACCTGTCGGCCAACTGCGAAGAGGATCGGAATTTAATCCGTTGTTAGTGTGATTGGTTGCCACCCCCGGAGGCCTGGGTTGGATTCCCGGCTCTGCCACGAAATTTGAAAAGTGGTACGAGAGTTGGAAGTGGGTCCACTCAGCTTCGCGGGAGGTCAACTGAGTAGATGGAGGGGGGGCGGGGTCGATTCCCACCTCAGCAATCCTCGAAGAGATTTTTGCGTGGTTTCTTACTCCTCTAAGCAACTGCCGAGATGGTACCTAACTTATGGCCACGGCCGCTTCCTTCCCTCTTCCTTGTCTATCCCTTCCAATTTTCCCATACCCTCACAAGGCCCCTGTTCAGTATAGCAGGTGAGGCCGCCTGATCGGGGTACTGGTCCTTCTCTCCAGTTGTACCGCTATCCCCAGACCCAAAGTCACACGCTCCAGGACACTGCTCTTGAGGCCGTAGAGCTGGGATCCCTCGCTGAGTCCGAGGGAAAAACCAATCTGTGAGGGTAAACGGATTAAGATAGATAGAAAGAAAGAAAGAAAGAAAGAAAGAAAGAAAGAAAGAAAGAAAGAAAAAAATGGTTCCGAATATTTTATTAAATTTGACCGACTTCTCCACATTCAAACAAAATAATTGGAAGTCACTACGGTTTCTTCTTCAAAGAAGCAGACGGGCTGAGTTCACAGAACTTTGCGAGTCTTCTGGTAATTGAATGGAAGTAAATTTATTCGTTTAGTTTTCGAAACTCGCGCCTTAACTTTTGCAACCTTACAATAACTTTATTCGGCGCACTGGATTACGTGCTGCATAGCTACCCGCTTAATGAGTAGCTACGTACAGCTTGAAGAAGCTCAATTTCGCCATAGAAAATTTTACTAACTGTTTATTCGTATACAGTTTACAACCCATATATTTCACAATGCAGATTTATTCAACCGCCAAAACTAAAAGCATTTATGTATTCAGATAATATTTTTTACGTACTAGAATACAAATGAAAGTAACATTTTAGTGATTATTTCATTAATGTCGTGACCAACCCAACTTTACATATTATATGTTAGAAAATAAAAACTCATTACATTTTCTAAGGTTAACTGAAGGTTAACAGGTATCGAAATTCATTGAAATAATATCATAGGGTAAATTTAACGACGATTTCTGTGAGCGCTTTTAGAACTAGAAAACTATTATTATAATAATTTTGATTTTGAATTTTTTCTACATCTATTTAACATTTTCGTAATTTTTGAAAAGCTCAGGTTCATATTTATCAGTTTATTGTCCGACTTCTCGTGGAATGTCGCATACGAAAGAATGACGGTTGGATTTCCCTCCTGGAAGTGGAAACAATTAGAAGAGGACTTCCACTTCTGGAGAAGCGTGGCCCTAGGTACACTCATCCTCCACCAAAAATGAGTACCAGGTTAATTCCTGAGAGCAAAATTGGCCTCCAGGTATAGAGTTAGCCACTTTACCCCACATAGTGCTGCAATTGGCTACGAATGGTGGAGGCCTTTAGTCTGTCCTCCATACCTACAAAGATCTGTATGGAGATGGCTTGGTTTTCCTCTTTTTTTTTAATGCCGGGCTGAGTAGCTCAGACGGTAGAGCGCTGACCTCCTGAGCTCAAGTTCGTGGGTTCGACCCCAGCTCAATCTAGTGGCATTTGAAGGTGCTCAAATACGCCAGCCTCGTGGCGGTAGATTTACCGGCACCTAAAAGAACTCCTACGGGACAAAATTCAGGCACCTCGGCGTTGCCGTAAACCGTATTAATAGTTAGTGGGACGTAACACCATTATTATTATTATCCTCTTATTTTATTCTATTTTTGTACAGATAGGTCTTATGGCGACGATGGGATAGGAAAGGGCTAGTAGTGGGGAGAAATTGGCCATGACCTTAATTAAGGTAGAACCCCAGCATTTTCCTGGTGTGAAAATGGAGAACCACGGAAAACCATCTTCAGGGCTGCCGACAGTTGGGCTCGAACCCACTATCTCCCGGTTGCAAGCTCACTGCACGCCTCTAACGGCACGGCTAACCCTCCCGGTATCATCTTAAATTAAGCGCTACCACCACCAAACATGTATTATAATGATTTTTCCCCTTTTCTTTTTCTTGTGGTTTAATGCCTCACTAACACTTTTTGGATGCGTATTGTTATTTCTTGAGAGAGACAGTACTTTTGCATCTGTCTCTTGCGACAAGCCGTAGCAAAATGTAGCTTCCACCGAAGTCTCGGTCTCCTTTATGGCTGTGACAGTATGGACTCTGCTCAGGGTACGTTTGATGCCGAGTAATGACATTTGGAGCACAGCTAGTTCACCTGGATGCTATGAAAGGTACTACTCATAGGGTTGGTTCTTTCTGGCTTAGTGACGGAAGCAATGGAAAAATATCACACTTCTCAGTCTTGGTACAGACATCGGCCTTTTGGTGTTGGTAGTGCTATCTGAGGATCCAACCACCCTCCCTAACATGAACCAACAACAACAGCAATACTAACACTTTCTTACAGAAACCTGTTAGAGAATGAGAATGCTATAAAAGCTGTAAAATCCAATGTTATTCAAATCACTTTTACAGAAATGGCAGCAATAAAACAGCCAGATAATTTCGTGTACGGTCCGTGAGATGAAAAGACCTATCCTCTTTTATCCTTCCCCTCCTCAGAATGTGGCAGCTGCCATGCGAGCACGTACTTGTTCTTAACCGCGCTGATCTTCTCAAGAAAGCAAACACCTGGACTCCTCGTAGGGGGATGAATCTGCAAGGCACAAGTGATAACCCCACGCTTATCCATATCCTTCACTTGACAGAAAATCTGTTGTTAGATTTCTCTGTAAAGTTATTTATTGTGTACGAGGGGAAATCTGAAAATGATGATGATCATGATGATGTTTGTTGTTTTAAGGAGCCTAACATCGATGGTCATCGGCCCCGAAAATTTCTTAAAAGAGAGGGATGTCTACTTATCACTCTTCTCAATGCACTGTATTGCATTCGAGAGATGCTGGGTTCGAACACCACATCGGCAATCCCTTCTATTGTTGATCATCATATACAAAAAGGCTAAGCCTTGTCGCTGCAACCATTCTCCTTTTTTTATGCTTTTGCTAGTGGCTTTACGTCTCACCGACACAGATAGGTCTTATGGCGACGATGGGATAGGAAAGGCGTAGGAGTTGGAAGGAAGCGGCCGTGGCCTTAATTGAGGTACAGCCCCAGCATTTGCCTGGTGTGAAAATGGGAAACCACCGGGCGAGTTGGCCGTGCGGTCAGGAGTGCGCAGCTGTGAGCTTGCATCCGGGAGATAGTGGGTTTGGACCTCATTGTCGGTAGCCCTGAAGATGGTTTTCCGTGTTTTCCCATTTTAATAATAATCATAATAATGTTATTTGCTTTACGTCCCACTAACTACTTTTTAAGGTCTTCGGATACGCCGAGGTGCCGGACTTTAGTCCCGCAGGAGTTCTTTAACGTGCCAGTAAATCTACCGACACGGGGCTGTCGTATTTGAGCACCTTCAAATACCACCGGGCTGAGCCAGGATTGAACCTGCCAAGTTGGGGTTAGAAGGCCAGCGCCTTAACCGTCTGAGCCACTCAGCCCGGCTTTATTTCCCATTTTCACACCAGGCAAATGCTGGGGCTGTACCTTAATTAAGGCCACGGCCGCTTCTTTCCTATTCCTAGGCCTTTCCTGTCCCATCGTCACCATAAGACCTATCTGTGTAGGAGCGACGTAAAACACATAGCAAAATAATGTGAAACCACGGAAAACCATCTTCAGGGCTGCCGACATTGGGATTCGAACCCACTATCTTCCAGATGCAAGCTCACACAGCCAAGCGCCCCTAACCGCACGGCCAACTCACCCGGTACCATTCTCCTCTCAACCTTCCTGTTCTCTTAACTTCCTTGTAGTCTTTACTTCCATCGAGTTTCTCACTCTTCGAAATATTTCCTCCTTTGTCTCCCTCTTACTTTCTTTCCTAGTATTTTTTTCCCTTCAAAGATGTTTACTAGGAAGTCATTAAGTCTGAGGATATGACCTACAACTTTTAACTCCCTTCTTTCCATATCGCTTATCAGTCTCCGTTGTTCATTGACTTCCTTTAGATATCTTCATTAGTTTTTTTGAAATCCAGCATGCCCTCGTCATTTTCCTCCATATCTACATTTCAGTTGCTTCCAATGAATCTCTTCGCTTTTATCCAATAGTCCAGCTCTCACAACCATAAAGTAGTACACTCCAAACAAAGGATTTTACAAAAGCCTTTCTTGTCTTGAAACTTATATGAGTATTTGTTAAAAAATTTCTTTTATTTTGAAAGGCCTGTTTAGCAAGAGCTATTCTTCTCTAGATTTCCTTGTTGCATTTCTTGTCTTCAGTTATAATGCTTCCGAAGTAACAGAATTGTTGCATTTGCTCTACTTTGGAATTACAAGTAGAATTACCCGTTCCTCTTTTGTTAAAGTAATTCATAATTAAACAACTCGCCGCCCACCATCAGTTGACACATTGTCCAGAATATGTTAGTCCTAATGTCAGCCAAATGCCTGCCCCGCGGTGTAGAGTTGTAGCGTGCCTACCTCTTACCCAGAGACCCCGGCTTCGATTCCTGTCCAGGTCGGGGATTTTTACCTGGATCTGAGGGCTGGCTCGTGGTATACTGAACTTACGTGATTACAATTGAGAAGCTATCTGACGGCGAGATGGCGGCCCCGGTCTAGGAAGCGAAGAATAACGGCCGAGAGGGTTCGTCGTGCTGACCACACGACACCTCATAATCTGCAGGCCTTCGGACTGAGCAGCGTTTGCTTGGTAGGTCATGGCCCTTCGGGGCTGTTTGGTTTTAATCTCAGCGGAGTAACCGGCCTTGACACATTATCCGGAATATGTTAGGCCTAATCTCAGACAATTATCCGCCCGACTCGTTGGCTGAATGGTCAGCGTACTGGCCTTGATTCAGAGGATCCCGGGTTCGATTTCCGGCCGGGTTGGGGATTTTAATCGCTTCTGATTAATTCTTCTGACTCGGGGACTGGGTATTTGTGTCGGTCTCAACACTCTCCTCTTCATAGTCAGACACCATACCACACTACCAACCACCACAGAAACACGCAATAGTGATCACATTCCTCCATATAGGGTTGCGTCGGGAAGGGCATCCGGCCACAAATCAGGGCCAAATCCACATGTGCGACACAGTTCACACGGGTGTGGGAAAATTCAAGTTGCTTTACGTCGCACCGACACAGATAGGTCTTATGGCGACGATGGGACACTAGAGGTCTAGGAGTGGGAAGGAAGCGCCCGTGGCCTTAATTAAATTACAGCCCCAGCATTTTCCTGGTGTGAAAATGGGAAACCACGGAAAACCATCTTCAGAGCTGCCGACAGTGGGGTTCGAACCTACTATTTCCTGAATATTGGATACTGGCCGCATTTAAGCGACTGCAGCTATCGAGCTCGGTGGTGTAGGAAAAAGCAGTAGGAAAAGAAGAAGAAGAATCTCAGACAATTATCCGGCCTTTCTCATACATGAATCACCGTCAGTCTTATAGAACATGGCCTGAACCATTTCCAGTTGGAAGATACGTGATTTGCTGCATTCGCTCTAACATCTTGGCACGCTTGTTTGAACCGTATGTTAAAAAGGAAAGCGGAGAGAAAAGACAATTACCATTTTCCCTGGTAACCACCCCACAGCGAGGAACCGTTATCTAGTCAAATGATGGATTGTTATATCATAGTTGTTCCTGCAAAAGCTACTATGTGAAATATTTTATCTTACAACATTGGCCGGTAAGATTATGTCATCTACGGTTCGATGATTTGCGAGTATGTCAAGGAATACTCGCTCTTCATAATATATGGGCTGCGGGTCAGTATTTCACCGAAAATATTATCACATAGCGGTTTCGCAGGCGTAACGACCATATTTCTTGCGACCTCAGACACGTAGAATCCTTCACTTTCAACCAACAGAACAAAACGTGACGCAAAGTTGCCAGCTGCTCCGTCTCAAAATACTACCAAAACACAGAAACAGGCACGTCAAGAGATATGAACGCTACCAAGTGGCACAAAAATGAACTAATATAGCCTGTGACCTGTCAATGCTATCAAATGGCATTAAAATGAACTATTATGGTATCCTGCGACCTATGACTCTAAAATATTGCCCATTTTCCCTGTTTCTACACCCTGAGAAGTTGAATTAACAGTTACGAATGGCCTAAGAGGAACCCAGAAGGAGTTCTTTACGTGGTAGTAAATCTCCCAACACGAAGGTGTAATATTTGAGTACCTTCGAATACCACCAGACTGAGCCGGGATTGAATTCACCAGCTTGGGCTCAGAAAGCCGTCTGAGCAAACCAGTCCGGTCTGCTCGATAGAGTTCCGCTTCACAGCTTGATGACAGGTGCCGGAACGTCAAATTCGGTAGGAGGATCATCTGAATGAGACAAAATCTGAAGATTTCCAACCTGCTACCTGAAGCCATATTATTATTATTATTATTATTATTATTATTATTATTATTATTATTATTATTATTATTATTATTATTATTAGTTTTCAAACACCTTAGTCTGGGTCTCCCTCTTGCCCTCTCTCCTTCTATCTGGGTTTTAATCATCTGCTTCGACATCCTTCCCTCTTCCATCTTAACACGTTCCAACCACCTAAGTTTATCCCTCTCATTCTGTGGACAAGATTTTCCACTGCGATTTCCTTCCTGACGTCCTCATTTCTTGCCCTGTCCTTTCTTGAGTTAATTTTAATATCATAATAAATTGAATTCATTTCCTGTAATTTAATGTGTCTATGGAGCTCTATGGAGGTCGCGAGTTGAACTAGCAGGCAACACTCGTGGCCAATTCCAGCCTTCTGGCGCAATAGCCAAGAACTAACGAGTTTGGATCTGTGCTGGATCATTGGATCGTTTAGTAATTTCTGTAAAAATTATTAAAGGTGTTTCAAAAATATCTGTGTTTTTATTTCAATGATGCACATCTTGTTACGAGTTATATCTTCTAAAGATGGTTTGATTTTTTTTTATCAAAGTACTCTTAGATGGTATACACACGGTGTTGCATTTGGACTACGAAATAACGATCGGAAGAAAAAACATACATACAGATGTTTTATAAAAACGTAAACATGTAATTCCGGTCTAGAAAGCCAAGAATAACGACCGAGAGGATTCGTCTTGCTGACCACATGTAACTTCATAATCTGCAGGCCTTCCGGATGAGCAGCAGTCGCTTGGTAAGCCCAGGCCCTTCACGGGCTGTTGTGCCATGCGGGGTGGACATTTAATTATGGTCGAACTACTCGCATCTTAATAAATGTCATTATAGGCTCGTAACGTAATGTACTATTGTGCTGTAAGTTACATTACGATTAGGCCTAAGTTATTGCAAAAATAACTTAGTTCAATCATGATTATTTTGTTCATGTTTGATTTTTTAGTTTAGCGATCAATTTATTGAAAAGTAATTTGTTATATCCAGCACAGGTTCAAGCATCACAATGACACAGGTTTTCAAATTTATTTCGCTCCCTTTATTAAACATGATTTCAAAAGCTCCTTACTTACAAAAAACAACAATGCTGGTTACGTGAACATTCCGTCTTACTGATGAGTTCTTTGCAGATTGCCTGTCACTTAACTCCGGTGATGTTATTCAACCTTTCTGCTCACGCATGTCCCATAAAAGGTATTTAAGAGTTTAGACCAACAAGTTCTCTAAGTAAATGTCGAGGAACGCAAACAAAGGCATTGTCAGGTTTTAGTGAATCTCGTAAGAATGCGGTGAAGCAGCCATATAAGTTAGCAGAGCCAAGGTTGACTGACACAGCTTCGCATTTAGATAGCTACTCACAACTATTGCGCAACAACTCACTTTTATCTAGTAGTAACAAACATGTAAAATCCTTTATTTCCCGACACGCTGAATAAAGCAACTTGCCTAGTGGAAAGAATCTTGGCGGCGAGGTAAACTGTGAAATAGGCAAAATAATGTAGATAAAGCTATACATTAAATTAGCATCACCTGGCATATTATTACCGTAGTAATAGGCTGCACTGCAACCTTCTATGTCCAGAGGACGTGTCGAAATTCTAGGAGGTGATAGGGCCTTTCATCCCGAGAAAAAGCATTATATACCGGGTGGTCCACAATTAAACTGTGTTCAGCGCGGCAGAGCACAGGCTGTAATGATCGTAGGAGTCTGACATTTCGTATATATACTAATGAAGCAATGTACTCGCGAATTATGGCACAAAAATATTAGTTTCAAGTCTTCCCACCAGGCGAATATATGGCGTTGTAAGCAGTCAGAACTGCAATATTCTGTAACTGATGTCAGTTCCTTGGTGAGGCATATTGACTCCTTTTTGCTGCGAGAAACCTTTTTTTTTTTTGCGTCGCACCGACACAGATAGGTCTTATGGCGACGATAGGACAGGAATGACCTAGTAATAGGAGGGAAGCGGCCGTGGCCTTAATTAAGGTACAGCCCCAGCATTTGCCTGGTGTGAAAATGGGAAACTAGGGAAAACCATCTTCAGGGCTGCCGACAGTGGGGTTCGAACCCACTATCTCCAGATTACTGAATTCTGGCCGTACTTAAGCGACTGCAGCCATCGAGCTCGGTAGGAGAAACGTTTAGTGACGACCGCATCATCTCTAAACATTTTCCATATTGTTTGTTTGTTTGTTTGTCCAGCCCTTGTCCTACCTCTCTACGAGGTCGGGTAGGAGGTGAGATGAATCTGTCGTGGCGGGTTTTTATGACCGGATGCCCTTCCTGACGTCAACCTCATCAGAGGAGTTAATGAGATAAAATGAGTGACGTGATATATGGTAGTAGGAAGGGAGAGGGTGAAAACCGGTGCTGGCATATAGGCTACTCCTGTCGAATAGCACTAAGGGGTCCGCTCAAGGCTGAAAGTCTCCATCCGGCGGACAAATCGCCATCAACAGCATCATATGCCCTCACTCCATATGAGCACTGCGGAGAGGTTTAGAATTTAATCCAGGCTTTTGGCATGCAATCTGGTGATAATACACCGTATAACACCACCACCTCTCCTACCCTACCGGCCAACATTCTGATGGTGAAATCTTTTTGACCAACTTGGCTCGAAACGGCTAGCCACGGCATGAAACCGTTTATACTTCAACGCCTTAACGATCAAGGCCACCAGGCAAGCTAATTCTAAGCATTTTTCAGATGCGTGCCTTCACATCCCTCAACCTAAATCCACTGACTTCTGGTTGTAGGGATATTTGAAGGATCGTGTCTATCCGGCACATATCCGGTCTTTGCCTGATCTAAAGGCTAGCTTACAACGACATGTCGCTATAATTTCTCCCGACCAGGCTGAGAGGTTCAGACGGTTGAGGCGCTGGCGTTCTGACAACAACTTGGCAAGTTCGATCCTGGCTCAGTCCGGTGGTATTTGAAGGTGCTCAAATACGTCAGCCTCGTGTCGGTATATTTACTGGCACGTAAAAAAGGAACCCCTGCGGGACAAAATTCCGGCACCTTGCCACCTCCGAAAACCGTCAAAGAGTAGTTAGTGGGACTTGAAAACAATAACGTTATTATTAATTTCTCCCGATATGCTGTTGACAAATGTCAACCATGCTGTGTCACGGATTCAACACGTTGCTGAGTTTGGAGGCCATATTGAACATTCGTGTAACCATATATCCTAACAAACGTGCCAGAACCACTGTTGTCAGGTGTTTGATCGTTCCTGCCTTTTTTTTTTTTTTTTTTTTTGTTCTGACCCTACCACTGCCTACAGTGCCATATTTTCGTCTGGTGGCAAGATTGGTAACTAGAGATGAGCTTAAATGATATTTCAGAATATCTGTGACCGGCGTACCTGTGACACAAAAATATCTGTGACTTTTACCTGTGATTCAGACATAGGAAGCTATGATAATCGTCACGGTCACTCTTTGGTCGCGAGCGGCCAGTATGGAAATAATTCTAGTTGATATGATGGCAATGTCGGGTAGTATTTTTCGGAAGATTCGGGACATTAGAAGAGGAAAACATTAATATTCACCTTTATAATGTTAAAGTTTTAATAATGCACGGGGAAAAGGTTGTTAACATGATGTGCGATAAAATTTATTATTAATCATTTACAAGCGGAATTTGATTACCCGTGTCGTGCCTCCGGGATACCAATTATTTACAGTACTTAATGTAGGTTTAAAAATAAAATTATTGACTTTTTCTTGTAACTTGCTTTACGTCGCACCGACACAGATAGGTCTTATGGCGACGGTGGGATAGGAAATGCCTAGGAGTGGGAAGGAATCGGCCATGGCCTTAATTAAGGAACAGCCCCAGCATTCGCCTGGTGTGAAAATGGGAAACCACGGAAAACCATCTTCAGGGCTTTCGACAGTGGGGCTCGAACCCACTATCTCCCGGATGCAAGCTCACAGCTGCGCGCTCCTAACCGCACGGCCAACTCGCCCGGTTTACTAACTTTCATGACGAGTGTTAATCATACAACAGGGACTGATAATCAACCTGGAGGTTCGTTACAATAACAGTCTTAACCTTAGTTATGTACTGTTATACACCTACATTACAATACCTAAGTGCAATGAAGATTGAAGAAAATGAAACTAAAAAACTGAGGCATATTATATTCATAGTTCTTCTTTTGCTACCGCTTTTCCCACACCTGTGGGGTCGCGGGTGCTAACTGCGTAGCACATGTGGATTTGGCCCCGTTTTACGACCGGATGCCCTTCCTGACGCCAACCCTATGTGAATGGATGTAATCACTATTGCGTGTTTCTGTGGTGGTTGGTAGTGTGGTATGTTGTCTGAATATGATGAGGAGAGTGTTGGGGCGGACACATGCACCTAGTCCCCGAGCCAGATGAATTAATCAGAAGCGATTAAAATCGCCGATCCGGGCGGAATCTACCCCGGGACCCTCTGAACCGAAGACCAGTACGCTGACCATTCAGCCAATGAGTTGGACTATATTCATAGTTTCTTCGTTAGCAACAAATAAAAAAAGTGATGAACTTAACACTGTACAAAGATTCCTCCCATATTCAGGGTTATTCAGCTATGTTGTCCATTACAAGACATTAGAATCATTCCGCATTGACGGTTTTCACTTTACAATGGTGAAAAAATGAGTGTATCCTCGTCATTCAATACATTATATATTCCATCATTACACGGAGTAATCAGATTCAAACATGTTTCGGCTCGTTTGAGCCATCTTCAGTGAGAAAATGGGGAGGGGTGAAATAATTTACATAAAATAAGCTAAAAATACCAAAAACATAATGAAAGAACAAATGAAAAAACAAAAGAGAGCCTAGACAGAAACTAAATTAGCACAATACAATATTTACATCATCATGTGGAGCAAAAAACAACTCACTGCGACAGAATTCATTGAAATAGGGGTTAATATAAAAACATAATTGAAACTAAAATCTGTGTTAACCTAAGAAGAAAAGAAATGGAAACAAATGATACAGATGGAAATGAATAATAAGTGCACATAGTGAGGTTGCAGACATCTTAGTTTACAAAATACTGGTTTTGCAACAATACAAAATAGGACGAAATCACTGTTGAAAATTCAGGCAGAAAATCGATCTTTGTAGAATTGGCTAGGAGGGGAGCGGGAGCGAAACAGTTTGAGAAAACCAAGCCTGGCATAACGTGCAGGCGAAAAGCTTGTGGCTAGGAGAAACGGTTTCCACTTGGCCACTTACAGTTTACCATGCATCTGTCATCTCCCTAACACAGCTTCTCAATTTTATGTCGCCGCCCTCCGACCTTTTATAACAACGCAAACCAACCAACCAACATTATGAAACGATAATCAAGAATGGCACCGATAGATTGAGAAGATATAGAGAACCCAGTAAAATAATGTCCACATGTAATTTTACGACGTACAAAACCAAACTAGCATTCAGGAATATTAGTTTGTCTCCAGTCTTGTCGCTAGTATTTTTGAGCATATCTTGAAGATATTATTTTCCAGTGCGATTCCCCTGTATGAGTTTGGGTCGCCTGTATCCCCTTTCCCACTGTATAGTATCCTTATGGATGATATTCTCCAGCACTCTGGTATTGTTCCTGATCCGAGACATTCATTTAGCAATTTTGTCCATACCGGTATCCTCATCTCTTGTGACTGTTGTAGGTTTTCCATGTGTATATGGTCCGGACCTGAAGCCTTTTGTTTTTACTTGCTTATCGTCTCTTCGATTTCTGTGGGTTACATATTGAACCACGCTCTGCTACCAATATGCAATATGTAACCGAAATTTCAGCGGCTACACAAAACACAGTTAAAGGGATAAAAATAAATGCAATTACACGGTACCTTAAACACTACAGGCACAATAATAAATAAAGAAGAAACACCGATGAAATTTAAAGTTTTAGAACAGCTCTCAATATCTTCTCAATCTATCGGTCCCATTCTTGATTATCGTTTCATAATGTTGGTTGGTTGGTTTGCGTTGTTATAAATCGGCAATCGAAGTCAATATCTTTTCCGTAGAGGAGTGCATTTCTCCCGCAAAAACTTAGGCCACCAGCGCCATGTGTCAAGCTATGAAACTACTCCGATTACAGTGCGTAGACCCGATTGTCAAGGCCGGTAACAAGCTAGCTAGAGCGACGCATCAAGTCAGCCGTGATGGAACTCACGTAGTTCAACGTTCCCACCACAAGGTGGTGCTAGTGTCAACTGGTCTTGACGCGACTGCATTCCGTAATATGAAACAGCTGGAGCTTGTGGTACTAGACTGCTAGATTTCTGCACATAATTTAAATACATATTAATGAACCTAATTTTAGGTGTTCTATATCACGCACGGAAGTACAGTCTGCAGAAAGAAATGGTAAAAAAAATGCCCGCAGAGCACTCTCAATTATAAATACCTTTCTTGCTGCTTTAAAGACGATCTGGACTTCGCCTCTCTTGATATTTCCTTCACCCGAAAAATAATTCTGCTATTACAGAAATAGTGAAATAATAATTTGGGTAAATATAATAGCAGATGACCCTCTGAACCGCTCAAATTTCGAAACATTTGAAGTTCGTACATCATCTCCACGGAGTCTTAAAATTAATATATCAACCCACAACGCGCCTTCTCCTTTTAGCTTTTCTTCCATTGTAACGTCTACAAGTTTCAGCACATCATAGAAGGCCGACGAAGGATATTTGAGGCATTTTGAGACACTGCCCCCAAAGTCCCGTAATTTGGAAAGAGTGCTTACACACCTAAGACACACCGAGTTTCAGAATTGCATTCTAATGATTTAATACTCTCACCTCGTGGTGCAATTTTCTTTGCTAGTCTGTGAATCAAGCAGCCACATAAATGATACACTAGATGACAAGATTATCTCCTGCTCTAGTTGAACTGTTATCATTAACTGTCCGGCTCCATGGCTAAATGGCTAGCGTGCTGGCCCTTGGTCCCGGGGTCGATTCCCGGCAGGGTCGGGAATTTTAACCATCATTGGTTAACTTCCCTGACACGGGGGCTGGGTGTATGTGTTGTCTTCATTATCATTTCATTCTCATCATGACGCACAGGTCGCCTAAGGGAGTCAAATGAAAATACCTGCACCTGGCGAGCCGAACCCATCCTGGGATATCCCGGCATTAAAAGCCATACGTTTCATTTCATTTCATCATTAACTGACAGATCGATGGGACTGAGGCCTGGTTTAATATCTGCCAGTTAAATAGTGTCCCTTACTTCCTTACTTCTACGACTTTCATTTCGTGTTGTTTGCGTTCAATAACAGGGAACTGTGAGTGAATTCTTTTCACTGGCAAGTGTATAGACTGACACAAAAGGAAGTGATAAAGTTTGTAGAGGTGAGATGATCGTCACTGCTTAAGCCCCGCATACGACCCAAATGCCTTTCAGCAGGGTATTGTTTTAATTTTGCTGTTAAATTATGGGTGTATCCTGATAACCAAAGGAAGTCAGCCAAATCTAGCGTTCTGATAACTACTGGTATGTGACACACTAGTTCATCATAATATTCCAGCTATTCGATTCCTGCTCTGAGGCGCTGATAGGAATGAGGAGTGCACACACTACGCAAACGACAGAGCAGTGTTCACCACTGTCTGTGGTTCGGTCATTCGAGCTCTTGAACTTGGCACTCTTCGTGAAAAGTGAGAAACTGTGACGGTTTTCATTTGATCGAGCATTTCATATGTCGCACTGCTTTTAACGACGACATTCCAGGCGGTTAATATTATACTATCACAAGAATATTGACGCCATTGTAATGACCTTTGTCGAGTTCAATTTAATATTTGTCTGTGTCTGTTGCAGCCAGGGAGTAAAGAATACAGGGAGATGCCTTGGAGCTCTGAGAGTGAAGTCCAATGACAGTGATCTACATAGGGGGCGTGGTCGTAAGTAGGCGCGAGAACGCGTGCTCTATTTTTAATAGTCAAATCTATCACAGCTCATTGAAGTGAATACGGTGTACGCAAATTGTAATTGCGGGAATTTTCAGATGCAAACACTGTACGACACGCTGAAATGTAAAAGGGATACTAATATTTAGTTGATGTTGTAGCTTTTACAATGTCGTGTTGTGCACACGGTTGCAAGAATCGGAAATCCAAAAATATTCCTGGAATAACATTTCACAGGTAAGATTCTAAGTATGGCTTTTTAAATATGTAGTACAGTACATTATACTACCTCAATTGTATTTCGGAGTCTCGGAAGCACCGTCAACTTTTTGTAAGAATTTTTAGGTTAGACTTGTTTATCGTCAATTTTCCCTGAGGTTTCCTGTTCATGAAGAAAGGAGAGCGGAGTGGATTAAGGCCATTTGAAGGGAAAATTGAATACCTTCCTTACACCAGAATATGTTCAGCAAATTTCAAACCGGAATTATTTGATCAGTCCATGAAGAAAGTTGTTTGGAAGGTGAATGCAGTACCTACTATTTTCGAAGAATTAGAGCACTCGAGGCCAGGGAGTTTTCATTTTCACGCCTTTCGTGGCCCTTGTCTTCCTTTGGCCGATACCTTCATTTTTCGAAGTGTCAGATCCCTTCCATTTTTCCTCCTAATTAGTGTTAATAGAGGATGGTTGCTCAGTTGTACTTCCTGTACGGTAGAATAAGACCCACGGTATCCCCTGCCTGTCGTAAAAGTCCCTGGGGAGGTGGGGGTAGAAGGACAACACCCACGATATCCCCTGCTTCTCGTAAGAGGCGACTGGAAGGGGCCCCAGGAGCTCTCAGTTTGGGAGCATGGGTTGGCAACCACGGGGCCCTTAGTTGAGTCCTGGCATTACTTCCACTTACTTTTGCCAGGCTAATTTTAATCTATCATGTCCGACCTCCGATGGCCAACTCTTGTTCTTTTCCGACCCCGAGGCTATAAGAGGATTGGAGAGCTAGGGAGTCTTTCATTTTCTCGCCCTTCATGGCCCTTGTCTTTCTTTGGCCGATATCTTCATTTTTCTCTGATTAGTGTTAATAGAGGATGGTTGCCTAGTTGTATTCCCTCTTAAAACAATAATCACCACCACCACGTGTCGTAAAAGGCGATTCAGGGCCTAAAGGTCTCTTAACTTCGGAGTGTGTGTTGGCGTCCAAGGGGCCCTTAGCTGAGTCCTGCATTGTTTCCACTTGTGTCAGAAGATGGTTCACTTGATGGTTTTACTTCCTATTAAAAGAATAATCACCACCACCACCACTCCAAAATATGTAGTAAACAATGTTGCTAAGCCCAGTTTGATGACTTATTGCGCATTCCCCTAAAGCATTCAGATTGCGGTATGCCATTATTAATAGCCTACTCCTTATCTTTACTGATATCTGGTGAAGATTTGCATCTACTGTTTTTAATATACTGGATTTATAGTACCGATAGTTTCCCTACTCCGGAGAAAATGTCTTAGTTTGTATATATCCACAACGTAAGAACTGTCATGTTTTGGTAACCATAGGGGGGAGGGGTGGGGGGCGTGGCCTTTGGCTTCAAGCGATAGCCACAGAGAGTAGTGTAGCGGGCAGCTCCCTGTATTCTTTGCTCTCTGGTTGCAGCACTACGAGAAAATGGATGGGTGGATTTTAATGAAACTTGGTCTTCAGTTTAGAATAAGGTCAAGTAGGATTTTAATTATAAATTGTCGGAAATATTTTGCCAACAGGGTTTCTTCAAAAGGGGCCTAAAGCATAAAACTCGATGCATCTCTCTTACGGTTGGTTTTACACGAAAATAGCACATGGCAAACTTTTCTTCTATAACCTTTACCTACACAGAGAAAAGAAGAGGGAAATATCAGTAGGAGTCATGTGAAAGTATAAGCCCAAGAGCCAGTTACTAGTTCTTTTTGTACTCTAGCGTGTTTCTGTGGTGGTTGGTAGTTGGTAGTGTGGTGTGTTGTGTGAATACGAGGAGGAGAGTGTTGGGACAAACACAAACTCCCAGTTTCCGAGCCAGAAGAATTAATCAATTAAAATCCGTGACCCGGCCGGAAGTCCAACTCAGGACCCTCTGAACCGAAGGCACCAACGCTGACCATTCAGTCAAAGAGTCGGAAAGCTAGTTACTAGCACTACATACTGTAAAGCTATGGAGATTGTTCCGGCCACGTTTTAAAGGCTCTGTCAGTATTTTTAAAATATTAATCCTATTCTCGGCTTTCTTTTATACCGGAAGGAAGAGATCAAGTCAAGATCAGCAATACTGTAACAACAACAAAAAGGAATCTGTAAAGTACCACAGAGAGCAAGGAAGTGAGTACGTCACGACAAGCCGCTGACAGGTAGAGGCCTGTCCACTTATGTACCTCAGACTCTGCAGGATCAGTATGAGAGGTGGGGAAAATGCCATCATGCACATGCTACGTGGCCGTCCCGTTAAAGACGCGTAATATAAGTAGTATTCAATGAAATGAAATGGTCAGCGTTTATTGTACTAATTTTAGATGTCCATATCAGTAATTATACAATTATGCTTATGAGTCTTGGTAAAGAAATCATGACAAAATAAAATAGCGCCACAATAGGCGCACAGGACAACTGATTCACTTATGCAGATTCCAGATACATTGTCAGGATCACCAAAACATCACGTTCAACTGAAAATGTAGCTTTTATCCAGGTGTACCTAATCAATGTTGTCGTTTACAAAAATGTTTATGGTTAACAGGAAAACCCTTCGATCTGTAAATCTCCGCTCTGATTGAAATTTGCATCAACGACTTCAGTAGTAATGCTTTATTCAGCCATATCAAAAATTAGATGCTCAGTCGTGTATTTAGCGCGTGTTTTGGGGTGTCAACATTTGCTTATTTAAGCACCGCATAGAAAGGGGTGAGAGGTGGGAAGCAGGTAGAGGTAAGGTGACCGGCCAGTTCATGTCACACGGTCGTAAAGATTGTGTATTTCCAGGAATACCGCAAAATGATACACCGAGGGGGGCACGGTCCCGTTCGCCCCATGGAATGCCAGCTATTGCTGAGTCTAGGGAAGTAATGAGTGCGCGAGAGAGGAGTGAGAGCGTGACACATGAACTGGCCGGCCGCCCCGCTTCTACCTGCTTCCCCCAGCTCACTCCTGCCTATGCGGTGCTTAAATGAGCAAACCGTGACATTCCAAAACAGGTGTTAAATATACGACTGGGCATCTCATGTTGATATGATTGAATAAAACATCCCTACTCAAGTCGTTGTGCCAAATCCCAATCACATCAGAGACTTACAGATAGAAGGGTTTTATTGTAAGTGGGATAGAGTGGATCTCTCTAGATGATCGCTTTTGCTCCAGGAATTAATCTGGCACTCATTTTTAGTGCACGGTGAGTGGATCTCATGGGCAGTGTCATAGGAAAACTTGTTTCAAAATTTTATGACTTTCTTCCGGGTAGTCGAACCCATTCCTTCTGGGTGAACCGAGCACAACTGTGCCGCCCCAGCTAGGCAGCACCTCCCTTTGCATTTAGTCCATAAAACTGAGCAAAAACAACAATAATCGCTGATGAAACAAAATAATTCTGGTCTAATTCCTCTCAAGAAGCATGGCACTGGATAGAGAAGCCTTCTATCTTCGCTAAAGGATTTTCTCTGCACTCGCCCACGCTCGTGACGTCAAACAAGCACTTTTGCTCTGTTTTCTGTCCTCAGACCGGCACGACGAACGAGCTCTAGCAAGGTTGTTCCCGTAGTTATAGGAACTAGTTCCTTCTATTGTTCTGTGCCGCCTTGGACTAGTGTAAGTAACGTAAGATCTATAGAGGTGACACCCTCCGTCAAGTAGAGTCCTACAACAGCATTTCAAATCTATTCCGCTCCATGGGTGTCATTACAAAGGTCAACTTTGAGTAATCCACGGCTTACCATATTGACTTTCCAACAGTTAGTCCGTTTTCAATTCCCGATTCTGCCTCTCATTTAAGAACTAATGTAAATGAAATTGTTTAGTGTAACAGTTGACTGTCAGCATTGTACTGGATGCGCTTTAATCTATACCGTTACTGAAGTACTCTGTTTGGGATTAACATGAGTCCATTGGGCTATTTCTGTGTCCCAGTAAAGATCCTGTGTTTAATTCTTTGGTTTCGATTATTTTATTCTCAAATATATTTAACCCCTTAAGGGATAGAGCTTCACGTGGGCAGATTGTATGGCGGATAGTTTCTATTTTCTTACTACCACTGTTTGGATTTAACATTTTATTCAGATGCTTCTTCTTAGGTGCGTGTCCTGTAGGGAGTGCTACTATGTATCTTGATGATTTAAGTAGTGGTTCAATATTTTTCTTGCATTGTCTTTTAACACGTAGTTTTCCACGTTTGATACCTGTGGTTGTTCTCCACCCTCTTGGACTAGGGCCAAATGTTTTCAGTAACACAATTATTGAGAAGTAAATTAAATAAAATTTCTCTCTCGCAGATTTAGTAAATGCAAGGACAGGTATTTCGATAATAATAATAATAATAATAATAATAATAATAATAATAATAATAATAATAATAATAATAATAATAATAATTTCCATTTTAAAGAAACATCGAGATACACGGGGCTGGTAAGCAGTCAACTGGGTAGGACAAGGTTCTCAATAAGCAATGCGTGCCACAAAGGTTTTTTTTATTAGATACGAAGAATCGAATATTAAAAGTATTCTGAATGAATTAAAAATAACACTGATGTGTACTGCTGAAGTGAAGGAGAAGAAGAAGAAAAAATAATGTTATGGGCTTTACGTCTTACTAACTAAATATACTGTTTTTGGCGACGCCGAGGTGCCGGAATTTAGTCTCGCCAAGAGTTCTTTTACGTGCCAGTAAATCCACCGACAGGAGAAGAAGAAGAAGAAGAAGAATCAACTAGTTAATCCCCAGATTTCATGTAGGCTAACTATTACCATTCTGAAGATCAACAAACTCGATGTTAGACATTTTCAGATGGAAACTATTTCAATATAATAATAATAATAATAATAATAATAATAATAATAATAATAATAATAATAATAATAATAATAATAATAATTACGTCCCATTAATATCTATGTATTTTACGATACGTCATGATGTCAGAATTTTGGTCCGTAGGAAACATTCCACCTGCAGGAATCTAAATACACGTTCAATAGTTGTTGCATTGAAAACAAAAAGGCAACGACCAACCGATGGTGATGAAGAATCTTCAAAGCAAGCTTGTATTTTTTACGTGACTGTTCGTATCGAGATCATAAATACGGGACCTCCAGTTTTATGTAGATTTCAAACTACGAGGATTTACCTTACCTTTACGGAAAACCACTTCGAAAATGGCTGAGGTGGAAATTGAAACCCCTCTACTCAGCTGACCTCCCGAGGCTGAGTGCACCCCGTTACGGCCCTCGTACCACTTTTCAAATTTCGTGGCAGAGCTGCAAATCGAACCCGGGCCTCCGGGGGGTGGCAGCTAATCACACTCACCACTACATCACAGAGGTGGACTGGATTTATTTATTTATTTATTTATTTATTTATTTATTTATTTATTTATTTATTTATTTATTTATTTATTTATTTATTTATCTGGTTTCTTTCAAGTGGTAACGTTGAGCGCCTGGCCATCTCTATATTAACCACATATGACTTTTAATTTCAAAAATCCCACATGCATTGACCAGGATTCGTACTGCGACCGTCGGGGTGAGAAACTCGTGACAGTATCAGCGTGTCATCACATCCCGATGAACATTTCGTTTGTTTTGCTAGTAGTTGAATGTCGCTCTAACACATCGAAGGTTTTCGGCAACGTAAAGATGGGAAAGGGCTAGGATTGGGAAGGTAGCGGCCATAGCCTTCATTAAGCTATAGCCTCGGCATTTGCCAGACGTAAAAATGGGAAACCGCAGAAAGCCATCTTCAACGGCTACCGACGTTGAGATTCGAACCCACCATCTCCCGAATTCAAGCTCACAGCTACATGACCTAAACAGTATAACAAACTCGCTCGGTATATACAGGCAGAAAAGCAATTTCAACAAAGATTTCGGTGATTCATAACCTCTTTTTTGTCTTTGTTGTTTTTACGTTAGTGTGAACCGGATTTCAACCCATTAGAGACGATGTCTAATAAAATGGGGAAAGTAATTACAGTAGGTACGGTAAAGTGTCTTTTCCGTTTTCTTTTCACTACGGAAAGAAGCCAATTACGTCACAGTATGACATATAGCGTATTTTTTTTCTTGTACGTCTGATGTGTGTATGTATGTTCAGTCTTCAGCCCTAAGGCTGGTTGGATCCTCAACAGCTCTGCCATCAGCTGTCATAGATGGCCTAGGCATCACTGAAGAGGCGTACTAGAGAAATGAGGAGTGAGGTAGTTTCCCGTTGCTTTCCTCAGTGAGCCAGAAGTTGCTATTACATATCAGTCTGCCAAGCCCGCTGAAATGCATGCACCGACCGACCCTATGAGCAACATTTTCATACCATTCATAGCAGGGACTGGCTGTGCAAGGAATGGCATTATTAGCATCGCTCATACCTCAGTCACTTTCATAACGTCAAAGCCAAGGGTAAGACAGAGACAGATCAATGAAAGTAACAAAATTGCTCTAGCCCACACCAGAAACACTAGCCGGGCCGTACGTCTGTGGGATGTGTCCTGAAAGTTTGGCCTTACCTTATTGATGCACTTGTGTATCCTCACTATTAACTACGTGCAACTTCTTTGTTTTCACTTTCCTTAATTTTTTTTTTCCACATTCCTCTGATAACATTACATAGTTTTGCTGTTCACTCTGTTTTATTCCATGTTTAATGACATAATGAGAGCGTAATGTTCAAGTGAATTTTTACTTTTCCCCCGCGTACAGTATACATATTTGTTCTGTTTTTTTTCTTGTTCCTTTGCATTATTGTAGTATGTGCACCATTTCCATGTCTTTATTTCATGCAATGCATTTACTGTATTTTCATTATTTTCCTGTCTTGAAAATAGGATGGTCCGCCTCTGTGGTGTAGTGGTTAGTGTGATTAGCTGCGACCCCCGGAGACCATCGTTCGATTCCCGACTCTGCCACGAAATTTTCGAAAAAGTGGTAGAAGGGCTGGAACGGGGTCCACTCAGTCTCGAGAGGTCAACTGAGTAGAGGTGGGCTCGATTCCCACGCCAGCCATCCTGGAAATGGTTTTCCGTGGTTTCCCACTTCTCCTCCAGGCAAATGCCGGGATGGTACCTAACTTAAGGCCACGGCCGCTTCCTTCCTTGTCTATCACTTCCAATCTTCCTCTCATTTCTCATTTAGTTAATACGTCGGCTATTAACATAATTTTGTTTACTTAGTTTGCAGCATTCTTCTAATGTTCTCTTACTGTTACACTCTATTGCTTTCTTGCCGGCCTGAGTGGCTCAGACTGTTGAGGCGCTGGCTTTCTGACCCCATCTTGAACGTGCTCAAATACGTCAGCCTGGTACGTAAATTATATCCTACGCGACAAACTTCCGGCCCCTCTGCGTCTCGGAATAGCGTCAAAAGTAGTCATTGGGACGTAAAGTCCGGCTCCATGGCTAAATGGTTAGCGTGCTGGCCTTTGGCCACAGGGGCCCCGGGTTCGATTCCCGGCAGGGTCGGGAATTTTAACCTTAATTGGTTAATTTCGCTGGCACGGGGGCTGGGTGTGTGTGTCGTCTTCATCATCATTTCATCCTCATCACGACGCGAAGGTCGCCTACGGGAGTCAAATTAAAAGATCTGCATCTGGCGAGCCGAACCTGTCCTAGGACACTCCCGGCGTTAAAAGCCATACGCCATTTCATTTCAGTGGGACGTAAAAACAATAACATTATTATTATTATTATTATTATTATTATTATTATTATTATTATTATTATTATTATTATTATTATTATCATGTACACCGAACGAGTTGGCCGTGCGGTTAGGGGTGCGCAGCTGTGAGTTGCATTCAGGAGATAATGGGTTCGAACCCCACTGTAGGCAGCCTTGAAGATGGTTTTTCCGTGGTTTACCATTTTCACACCAGTCGAATGCTGGAGCTGTCCTTAATTAACGCCACGGCCGCTTCCTTCCCACTCTAAGCCCTTTCCTATCCTATCGTCGCCATAAGACCTACCAGTGTCGGTGCGACATAACGCAGATAGTAAATTTATTGTTATTATTATTATCTTCCATAATACAGAAATATAATCACCTTTTCACGAGTCATCTGGACTTTTCCCAGACTTGAATTGGCGGCTCTGGCCCCACAGTTTGGCGTAAAAATGAAGCCTACTCGTACGACCTAACTTTGCCACCTGAAATAAGTTATATTCAGTGAGTAGTACGTCTTAGAGTAGAAAAGGAAAAGCAAAATACGGCCATTAAAGTCGTCCACGTGTCAGCTGTTAAAGAACCTTGCTAGTGTATGCATTAACACGCTTTTATTACCACTTTATGGTCGGTCATTGGGATATTAATATTAATGTAACAGAAGGTGTTCTATGAAGCAGAAACCTATCTCTGTGGGAATCTGACTGTCATGGAGTGGGGAATTCCTATCAAAGTCAAGGACTTCAAGACATTAATGAACACCAGAGGAATAGTAGTGTCAAGGTGTTTTAATAATTAAAGAGGAATGTCCTCATGTCTTTATAGTACAGTGTTGTCAAATTTATAATAATGCTATTGGCTTTGCGTTCCACTAATTACTTTTACGGTTTTCTGAGACGCCGAGGTGCCAAAATTTAGGCCCGTAGGAATTCTTTTACGTTCCAGTAAATCTACCGACACTATGCTGTCGTATTGCAGCACCTTCAAATACCACCGGACTGAGCCAGGATCGAACCTGCCGAGTTAGGGTCAGAAAGCCAGCGCCTCAAACGTCTGAGCCGCTCAATGCGGCGTCAAATTTATCATAATGGTGCTAAATCCACAGGCAATCCACAAATAATATATTCCTAATGCAATCTAATTTTGTTTCTTTCTTTTAAGTAGCCAGAACAAGGTAAAATTAAACGTTCTTTTGTTTATATTGCCGAGAAGGAACGTGAATCATATGAACAGATAATCCAACCTCTTGACTTCTGGAGATGATGAGCAGGATAGTAGGGTTAGAACTGCACTTTTATGTGGTTTCACATCAATAATAATAATAATAATAATAATAATAAGAACGCCCTGGTTACTAAGTAATATCACCACTGCTCTTCGATTAAAGGCAGCCTTGATTCGAATTCTGTCCAGTACACGAGCATATTGGCGACTTGTTCAATCATCCCGTCCCATTCAGTGGTCGTTTCATTCAGGTCAGTTTGTGAAATGTGTCTGGTTGCAGACCACGGTATCAGGTGACAGCTTAAAAGAGGAGATATTAACAGAGGATTTATGGAGTAAATTAATCGATTCTAGAAAACTATAGCCGTTTATAGAAATGACTGCTGAGTGAAGGCGACCCGTATTAGACTCAAATTGGATTTCCAAATCATTAGTGAGTATTGGAAGAGAGGCATTAAATTGTCTTAGGTAGTAATCCAAGCCTGTATAATTCATTACTGCATTGTTGCTTCAAAATGAATCAAAAAAGACACGGTGGAGGAAACTTCGATTAAGGACTGGATTTGTAGGTAAGACATGCATGGAGTATCGAACATATTGTAAAAACTGGCTACACAGGTATTGAAAGTTCGATATGTTTTGCCATTAGACGGTCTTTAATTTACGTATCTACGTATTTACGAGTGTTCGCTTCTTGCGCATAATGCGTAACGTCTAAGTCAACAAAGTCTAGGTCATTTATATCGAGTACAAGTCTCTCAGCCGTAATCTCCCGTTCGTTTTTTATTCACACAGGCACTGTATCGTTCATTCCACAGTCCCGTACACTTCTAAGGACAATAATATCGTAGCTCAATTTTGAAAAGTTATTGTCTTAAAACCACGTGGTTTTAACTGAGGTGAAGGGCAAGTTGAGATTCACATACGGATGGTGGTGGAGTCAAGTTATTCATGTGACAGGAAAGTGGACACTAAAGTAGACGGCTCATCAAACTTTTCGCTTGAATGAAAGTAAAAACTTCACTATCCTCTTCTGTTTACAGTTTACACGGAGAGGCTTACTGTAGATACACCATGCCAACTGACTCCTTTTAACTTTCCCTCCGTAAATGTTTATTCCAACTCATTGGCAATGGATAAGAGAAATACTTTCCTCACCTGAAAATTTAAAAAATCGAGGGAAAAACGTGTTTGGCAAAGTTTATCTCCCTTTCTGTCGTACATCGCAGCTCTTTTATTTGGTGTAGCCTTGAACAAACATGCGGCAGTGTTCGCATCTCGTTTCTCTGTCTTCCTGTGAGTGATGACAAGCCTAGCACCGTGTGCTATGCACTGTACATTTCATTCCGTGCTGGAGGGCGACTTGTTTCCGGTCATGCTTACTTTACTAATGCTTGTCAGCTGTGCTGGCTGGGTAATGGCAAAGATAAATGTTCCGTTGAATGATCAGCCTTTGGCTGAGAGTGCCAGAAGAATAGGTCACACATAAACGCCGAAATGCATTTAAGATTTGTCACCTCCACTAGAGCCTAGCTCTAGCCTGGTTGCGGCTATAGCTCTGAGAGTTAGCTAGCTAGCCAACCCGCGGAAGCCATTCGAGACCTTGATTTATAGCAGCCAGGAATAGTAATGGCCGTCAAGGTCACCCTGGATGCACATGCAGTTCCCCCATCAGTAACGTGCGCCAAGCAACAAGAACTCAACGGATACACCATCTCGGAAGAAAAGAAATAAGCCTGCCGCAAAAACCAACTGAAGCCTTTACTTGATTACAAGACCATTGACCGAATTAGAATTCTCCCTCTCTTGAAACAATATCCCTATATAATAATAATAATAATAATAATAATAATAATAATAATAATAATAATAATAATAATAATAATCTTCTTTTTTAATCACTTTACTGTCCAGGGTTGGTTTTTCCCTCAGACTCAGCGAGGGATTCCACCTCTACCGCCTCAAGGGCAGTGTCCTCGAATGGTAGATTTTAGGTGGGGGATACAACTAGGGACAAAGATCAGTACCACGCCCAGGTGGCCTAATCTGCTATGCTGAACAGAGGCCTTGTGGGGGGATGGGAAGATTGGAAGGGATAGACAAGGAAGACGGAAGGAAGCGGCCGAGGCCAGTTAGGTACCATCCCGGCATTTGACTGGAGGAGAAGTGGGGAAACTACGAGAAACCACTTCGAAGATGTTCGAGGTGGGAATCAAACCTCCCTCTACTCAGTTGACCTCACGAAGCCGAGTGGACCCCGTTCCAGCCCTCGTACCACTTTTCAAATTTCGTGGCAGAACCGTGAATCGAACCCGGGCCTCCGGTGGATGGCTGCTAATCACACTAATGACTACTCCACAGAGGCGGATAATAATAATAATAATAATAATAATAATAATAATAATAATAATAATAATAATAATAATAATAATAATAATAATAACTACAGTTCATTCCATGTTAAGAAGACAGTATTGCTCTTATGACAACACGGTTGCCATATCGAACACCTCTGTTCAACATCACGGGAAAACGGCGGCACATTAATTTGTGAAATTCAATATTTAAGTTCAAGACTAAAAGCCGAAGAAACTAACCTACAAGTTATTTTTATGAACTAAAGGGGTGGGGGTTTACAGGCGCTATTTTTGGTTTGTACGGAATCAGAGGTAAATTACGGCTCATAAAAAACCTCAACACTGAAGTGCAAGGCAAATGGGGGGGGGGGGGAGAAAAGAGACAAATAATTTGTATGGACTCCAGGGACGAGGGATGCATTCAATTGCATTTAATAAATTACTCCAGGAAATAAATAAATAAATAAATAAATAAATAAATAAATAAATAAATAAATAAATACTGTAGATGACTTCATTACAGAAGTGAGCTGCCGGGGGTTCACAGACTGAGGGACTACACGATGCTTGTACCAGAGCAAGAAGGAAAATGAAGGAAGCGATGGCTGTTCCCACTATTGTGCGTCCTCCCTACGAATGTCTTTGTGAAAAAGGAAATGTTATGTAGTTATTTTAATAGCTCAGGGTCAAAAATGCCCCATTCTTTTTATCTATCTCTCATAATACATTACAAACTGTAGTATAATATCCCATAATCACGAGGAATTATGGGTGTCATAGAGGGGGTGTGTTTACTCCTTGTAGGCCCATAAGAGCAATACTGTTTTCTTAACGTGGAATGAGCTATAGCTGACTCACCCCGGCTTCACACAGGTGGCCTTGCATACTATATATATCTCCCGTATATACTACGTCACTTGAACCTCTGTGAAGGGCCAACCCAAATATATTTTCTTTGGAAGTAACACGTGACAGGGCCACAGAGTTTACCATGAGAAAAACATTGAACGCTCCAGAGTTTAGAGTTTGGCCCTGTGCTTTATTAATGATCATACCAAAACATACTTTTACTGGAAACCGGAGGTTTTTAAACTAAAATGGTAGGTCGGTGGTTATCATTGGTATTGAAGGAATCAAAACAGTTTCACCGGCTCCACACCCAGTGAGGAGCGTGCACTCAAGTAGATCCATTTTTTAACGATTTGATTAGCAATCTTGTGCCATTGCATAATTTTGGTGTGTTAAGGTAGCGGAGAAATAATATAGAGGAACATACCTTTAAAATAAGTTTGTGGAGAGTAGTTCCAGGAGAAGTCAATGATCCTGTGAAGTATAATCAGGAGAAGTCAAGGAATTTAAAAATTCAGTTCGATAATATACCGCCTCTTCTAATCCAGGACAGTGTCAACTGAATGGTTAGAATGTTCAACAATGAATTACGATTCTACCATAGATTACTAAACGATAATATTACGTGTTCTAATTACATTATGATATTTTTGTGCATGCCTGTTGCGATCTCTGAGCATACGGTGTTGTCTATCAACAGACGTTTTTCTATCTCTTTGGGACGTATGTCATTGCGTCTTTTATTGTTCGCCTTGTTGTATCCTATATTAGCATGTCGTCGAGGCATGATGAAATCGCAAAGGAAACAAAACCAACGACTTTATCACAATCTACATTATATTGCTCAGCACGGCCATTTACTGTAAGATACAAAACTCATATGATGCGTTCTCGTCTTATACGCACTGCCAGCGGTCAAATTCTAACTATACGACTTGCTTGTTTGAGGTAAACCGTGACTTTAGTCTTATAGACAGCGCCTACGGTCAATATAGGCAGTACCAGGTAACGCCATGCAGAAAAAGCACATTGCCCGTCTTAAAGATGGCTGACAGTAAGGGCAGTCTCTGTGACCTAGGCAACGCCCTGAATAGAAAGTCGAGTGCACATCATTTTTGTGGTTTTCATGGTAGTGATAGCAAAACATACTGCGTGACCGCTTTAATTAATTAATTAATTAATTAATTAATATATTTCCGTTGACTTTTCAAGAAATGCAAGATTTTTACCTACACTACAGAGACGATTTGGAAGATTTTGATACAAACCGCACCTTTTAACTTCCGCTTGTTTAAGAGCTTGACTTTTGTAAAACATACTCGTTAGCGTTTTATATATTGATAATAATAATAATAATAATAATAATAATAATAATAATAATAATAATAATAATAATAATAATAATGCCGGTCTCACGGCCTAGGGGTAACGTGCCTTCCTCTAACCTGGAAACGTCGGGTTCGATTCCCAGCAAGGACAGGTTCGTTAAGGAGTGCAGGTGTTTCCCCTCCTTGCCTTTTTGTTAATGGCCTGTCGAAATGTTTGATTTTGTCCTAGACACAATTGAATTTTTTTAGCATCAACACTCTTAATTTGTTCAGATAAATAAAACCTTTTGCTAAGAGAAATGTTAAGAGTTTTGTTTATATAGAAAGTTGTGAGTTATTATGATGAATTACGGACGAGTAATTTGGTTCGAAATATTGTTATCTTTATAGTTACAGCTATATCTTCGGGAAAAATGAAAGAATAGGTTTTTGGCGCAATTGGACCTTTCTATATTACTGTGCTTAGTTCGGGATTTTCGTATGTTTGTACTCCAGATGTTGAGTTTTCCTATGCCATTATTCCTGAGTATACAATCATCACAAACTATGTTTCGATAATACGTAGGCAATAATCCGTATTTAAAATGGTCTCTTTTCTTGGGAGGAAACGTATACCAAGCTAGTATTTACCTATAGTTTTCCTTATATCGTCGTTGAGCCTCAAAATATCGTTTTGTGACTACGACGAGGGGAGAAACACTGACCGGCAGCACATCTATTACTTAGAATGAAAAGTCGTTGATATAGCTCATGCAATACCAAACCTTAGATGACATAACCTTTCTGGTCAGAGGATTTTCTAGGCGCATGGATGATATGCTCGATGTGAACACATTTTCGACCTTTTTACTCTGCTCACGATCCTTGACATTTGGTGAGTGTATTCCTGCAATCAATTCACAAAGAATTTGTGAACACTTGAAGTATGCATCTTCTTCTTCTTCTTTTCTAGCCTATTTCAATCCACTGCTGGATATAGGCCTCTTCCATGTGCTTCCATCGTCTTCGGTCTTGAGCCACTTGGAACCAGCGTGTTCCAGCCAACAGCTTTATGTCGTCGAGCCATCTCTTCAGGGGTCTTCCAATGCCTCTCTTGTGTCCCCATGGTCTCCAGTGAACAATCCTAGAGGTCCACCTGTTGTAGTCTTGTCGAGCTACGTGTCCTACCCATTGTCATTTTAGTCTTGCTACTATCTCTAGGATGTCTCTTTTAAACATTTTGCCCTAACTGGCACCTATCTTGTCTCGTCTGCCATCACTACCTTGGAGACCACAAAGAAGATGTGCACTCTACTCTCTTTTCACGCGGTTGCCTAGGACACAGAACCTGCCCATTTTGTCAGCCATCTTAAGAAGGGCAAATTTTGATACGACGTGTAGCGTCTGATCCAGAGTGGGCGGCTACACCCAGCGTCTGTTCTCCATGTTAGGAGCGGCTGTATTCATACAGGTTAAGGCAACGGGTTTGATAGCAGGTAGAGACCCTCCTTGGAGGCAGCTCTACCCAGGGAGTGGCGCCCCTGCCTATGCGAGTCCCAGAGCACGCTGACCCGGTGTGTATCATCTGGTAAGGGTCCCAGCTCAGGGTTACGAGTGAAGACCTCAACGACATCAACGGCGGAGAGGGTGACCTTCTGTACGGCGGAGATGTTGGAAGAGGCAGCCCTGTACTTGGGGATTAATACGAGTACAATACACAAAGGGCACGACAGTTCCACATGTTAGTGGCGGCTGAATCGCAACTCACCAACACGTCTGGCAAGCGTGGTGTTTTATTGCCGAACACCTTCCATAAACTCCTATGACTTCGAAGTATGCATAAAAATCGAATTTTACGTGTGTCAACATGGGTGAAACGGAGCAAGCGGAAATGAAAATACTTGTCTTTGACTCAGCTGTTTCTTATAAAAACCAGAAAGCACAGAGAGCTGGAAGTCAAGTAGGGATGGCATGAAGTTGCTAGTGTTAAAGTGTAGAAGTACTGTAAGGAAAGGAATATAATTAAATATATATTATCAGATGTTGCACTAGGAGTTAAATCATGGCTGAGAAGTGATATTATGGAAACGGAAATGGTCTCATGGGACTGGGGTGTTTATCATAAAGACAGGATAGGAACGGTAGGAGGAAGAGAATTCATACTGGTGAGTGAAGAATTTGTAAGCTACGAAAAGATTAAGGATAATAAATATGAAATTCTAGGTGTAAGGTTCATCTCTAGAGATAATAGGCAACTTGAAGTTTTCGGGATGTACAGTACATACCTGGAAAAGTTAGCGCTGACGCTGATGCAAAATTACTTGTTAAGATAATCAGATCAGCTATGTGGGAAACGAAACAGATAGTATCGTGATTAGCGAGGGGTTCTTAATTTACCGAGTGCTGTCTGGGAAGGTAATGCGAATTCTGGAGGGCACCTGAATCAGAAAGTGATGTCGTCAACTAGAGGGAAGAATATTCTGGGCGTGGTGCTGGTAAAACGAGATGAGCTCTGCAGAGAAACAAATGTGATAGATGGTATAAGTGACCATGATGCTGTTTTTGTCGTAGTTAAAATAAATGCAATACAAAGGAAGGTTGTAAAAGTAGAAGTATTGAGCAGTAGTATATGATTGATAAGACGGACATGAGGGAGTTTTTAAACAGTAATTATTATCGGTGAAAAATAGTAAATAAATACTTAAACTAGTTATGAATGTGACTGCGGTGCCCCCCGTCAGACCATTGATCACATTGCTCATGAATGTGAGCGGCGAGCTTGGACTGTTGATTGGAAAGATGTCATCACGGCTACTCCTGAGGCTGTTGTACGGGTCAACGATCTTGATGTACAACTTTGAACATTAGGTTTTCTTGACTCATTGTATTAACGTAAAGAAATAAATGAATACTGGATTAAAGACACTTTCTTCTCCGTTGGTTAGATGGCTCTAGCAACTATTTTCTAGCGATCTCTGGTGGGCTAAGTCCCAATTAATCGCCAAATAAAATTTTGTTATTGTTGGTAAACCTTTTTTCTGATTGTTTTTTATGTACCGAAGTTGTCAGTGCTTCACCTGGGTCCTCCTCTAAGGTAATCTGCCTATCATATTCCTGTAATTAATTTTTCTAGCCAATCAGACCCGGGGGAGTGTATGGAAATTTTGCCTATCAGCACTCTGGCGTTTTAATCTATAATCTTCCCCTGTGGAGCTACTTAAGGAGAGCGTTTTAGGGCCGTCTTGTCTGATTTGCTCCGGTTAATGAGAGTGCGACTCGACGAAGGCGAGAGCGGGCCAGGAGGCAGGGCGCGGCCGGCTTGAAGAAGATTCAGCGCTAAACGTAATGGCAGAATTTACCTAAACATGTGATTTTGCCGGCGTGTTTCAGCAGTTTCCTAATATCTAATATGTAATCTTTTCTTTTTAGGCTGAGATGTAGGACATTCTGCGTAGTCTTCGGACTCTATTTATATTCCCTACTGGGAAAAAATTTATGTAAGAGAGAACGAGTGGTGACCCTCGGTACTCTCTCCTTCCACTTTTGAGCTGGGTGACTGAAGTTTTCAACCTCTAAATTGTGGAAATATTGTCTCGGCCTTTAAATTTCCTCCTTTGGTCACCATTCTTAGTATGGGATTATTCTCTGTGTCATTGGGCCTTAAGCCCACTTAGGTTCCTGTCGCTTTCCGAATGTTTGTTAAGGAGTGCAGGTGTTTCGCCTCCTTGCCATTTGGTTAATGGCCTGTTTTGTGCAACCTTTCCTTTCTCTCTTAAGGACTTGTAGTATGGGGCTTCGGGTAACCTTGTCTACGATTAGGTTTCCTTGAGAAACAGTACATAACCTGACCGTGAAACCTTGTAAAGGATAAACCCACCATGGGGCAACCTGTATATTAACAAGGCAAAGTTTGGGTCACCCAATTGTTTACTAGTGTAATTGAAAATGTAAAAAGCAACTAATTGCTTGATTGAGGCTAGCCTCTATGCATTTTGAAGCTCAGACTCTATAATACTGTACCTGTTCGGAGCAACCTTGCTCTTTCATATCTAGGTTAACCACTGGTATTTTCTTCCAATAAATCTTGTACCTGATTAAGGACTTCTAAGTCCAATGCATTGTTGGAGCTGACGAGCTCATTGTTAATGTGAATATTCACAAGTAGAATTTAAACTGTTTCTGGTTATGTCATTAAATTAGTCCCTGTGAATTTTAAGGAAGGAAATAAATAACATTTTCAATTTTTGTTTAAGTAAATGTTTGCTCTAAGTGATCCCCATGGTTTTCCATTTTCACACCAGGCGAATGCTGGGAATGTACCTTAATTAAGGCCACGGCCGCTTCTTTCCCATTCCTAGGACTTCCCTGTCCCATCGTCGCCATGAAACCTATCTGTGTCGGTGCGATGTAAAGCAAATAACAAAACAAAGTGATCCCCTGTCAAGCCATTCATCCCAGGCGCTTCCTATTCCTCTGTGAGCCAAGGAAACATAATAATAATAATAATAATAATAATAATAATAATAATAATAATAATAATAATAATAATAATAATAACGTTATTTTTCTACGTCCCACTAACTACCTTTTGACGGTTTTCAGAGACGCCGAGGTGCCGGAATTTACCCCACATGAGTTCTTTTACGTGCCAGAAAAACTACCGACACGAGGCTGACATATTTGTGCACCTTCAAATACCACCGGACTGAGCCAGGAATTATTTCTCTCGTTGTACCGTCACCGTCAATACATCCTTGAACGTAATATTGCTCTAGAGAAATCTGAGGTCGTTCTGTCGACTGGGCATCTAAGATTACACTTCAGAAACAATTTAGTTTTCAGCGAGAACCAAAACGACGTTTTCCGTTGACACTGGACGTCGCATGGTGTACTTGATGGGCATTACTTATTCGGACAGACTCCACCTACACATTCAAAAAAGGAAATTTAAAATATCTTCCGAAACACCAGAGAAAAGACGCCTGATGTGTCACGAGACGACTAGTCTTATAAGTTAACTGACAATAAATAATACCGAGAAAGTGGCTGCGCGGTTTGAGTCACGTAGCTTGCATTCGAATTATCGTTGGTTGGAACCCCACTGTAGGTAGCCCTAAAGATGGATTTCCGTGGTATCCCATTTTCACATCAGGAAAATGCTGGGGCTGTACCTTAAAGAAGGTCATCATCGCTTCCTTCCCACTGGTAGCCCTTTCCTATTCCATCATAGCCATAACACCTATGCGTTTCGGTGCGACATAAAGCAAAATTGTAAAAAATAATTAAAAAGTTAATAACGTAATTGCCGTAAAGGTAAAATTAATCGGTTTTGTGTTCTATACTGAAAATTCAGAGGGATTGTTGACGAAAATATTCTATTCCATTTTTGCGTAATCACCAGGCATGGGATTTCCATGTAAATACTTATTTGTTTTTTCATTCAATACAGTGAACATGTTATCATCTTTAGGAATTCGGTTATTTGTAGTAATATAAAATATACTTTATTTTCCATATTTCTCCATATTTCCAGTTTCAGTACATCTTTTGCGTATTTGAAGAAAACTCACATATCGTCGTTGCGTCTAGAAAAATCGCTATGTGATAATTAGGGTTCGGAAGTTGATGAAAAGTATTTTTTTCTCGTGTGTCCGAAGACGAGGCCTAACATAATATAAATGTTCATTCTGGGTCTTTGTAAGCCAGAAAATGGTGGGTTTTATTTGTCCTTTCTTTACCTTTTCCGGCGTGTTTTAGCTTATTGATCTTTTTTAGCATTTTTTAGGACTTGATGGCTATTTTTGCAACTCCACCTTCTTTCGACTACGTTTGTACTGCCTATTCTCAATTCGAATCATTAATTCATCCATCACCTCGTAAACATATTCTCTGTAGGAAGAGAGGAAATGAAATGAAATTGAAATGGGACGGAATGGAATGGAAAAATTAAACTAATGCTGGATAAATTCAGAGGTATCCAATTATGTGCAAGAAGAAAATGTTGATGTGAGTGTTTTTGAAGAGGAAGGTCTCATTTGCTTCAAGTATGCTTCTTGCTAGGGGCTTTACGTCGCACCGACACAGATAGGTCTTATGGCGACGATGGGATAGGAAAGGCCTAGGAGTTGGAAGGAAGCGGCCGTGGCCTTAATTAAGGTACAGCCCCAACATTTGCCTGGTGTGAAAATGGGAAACCACGGAAAACCATCTTCAGGGCTGCCGATAGTGGGATTCGAACCTACTATCTCCCGGATGCAAGCTCACAGCCGCGCGCCTCTACGCGCACGGCCAACTCGCCCGGTACTTCAAGTATGAACCATTAACATCCGTTCATGGAGAGAAGTTTCTCAATGTTTCGCAACGTGCTATCTGAAAATCGACGATCCTTTACGTCTAAAAATCTGAAGATGACTATTGTGACTTACTGCAAAGCCAACTGAGGTAAAGTTTGCGAATTTGCAATTTTTGTAACCCTAGTGTGGTTAAGCCAAACATGATGCAAGTTATTTCTTTCTCGATGAGTCCATGGCGGATTCGCTGAATTTATTCTAGGTAGAAAAAAATATTTCATTCTAAATCCTGCAAGTACTTCGTTTAACAAACACGGAATTTGTTTTATAAATTATGTAGCCGTAGCCGTGTTGAAATACAGGATCCCGTGAGATCTCCGAAGTTAAGGAACATTGGGCGTAGTCAAGATTTGGATGGGTTGCCACGCGCTGTTGGTGGAGGGGGAGGGGGGGGGGTGGTTAAGGGAATGGAGGATCGGAAAGGAACTGGCCACGCTACCGTATGTAAACTCCGGCTCAGGAACACCTCTGCGGAGGTTCGGACCTGGCTTCGTGCAGAATACACCCTTAGATTACTCAGTCTAAAAATATATAATGTCTGAAAGAGGAAGTATTTCACTCATATGTTTTTGCACTGCATACCATCCACCTCTGTGGTGTACTGGTTAGTGTGATTAGCTGCCACCCCCGGAGGCCCGGGTTCGATTCCAGGCTCTGCCACGAAATTTGAAAAGTTGTACGAGGGCTGGAACGGGGTCCACTCAGCCTCGGGAGGTCAACTGAGTAGAGGGGAGGGAGGGGGTTCGATTCCCACCTCATCCCTCCTGGGAGTGGTTTTCCATGGTTTCTCACTTCTTAAGGCCACGGCCGCTTCCTTCCCTCTTCCTTGTCCATCCCGCACCAAGGCCCCTGTTCAGCATAGCAGGTGAGGCCGCCTGGGTAAGGTACTGGTCATTCTCTCCACTTGTTTCCCCCGACCCAATGTCTCACGTTCCAGGGCACTACCCTTGAGACGGTAAAGGTGGGATCCCTCCGAGTCCGAGGGAAAAACCAACCCTGGTGGGTAAGCAGATTAAGAAAGAATGAAATATTGCATACCATCAGAATTTTGAATTTTAAAATATATTCCTTCATTAAATAGGTCATTAAAACTATGGATGAATTTGGACCGTTTTACGTCTTTTCTTTGCCAGTTTTAAAGTCTTTTCTTGGATATTTTAGGTCCTCTTACAGGTTCTTTTTTTTTTTAAGGAAATTTGTAGGTCTTCAACTTCCGAGCCCTGGTGATAATATTTCAGCTTAGAACTCTGACCAGAAAGGTTCTGTCATCTGAGGTTTTGTATTGCAGGAACTGTAACAACGAATTTTCGTTCTTGGTTATACTTGTGCTGCGGGACAGTATTAATCCCTTCAACATTGGCGCATTTCGAGGCGGAATAACGATATGCAGTATTTACTTAAATTAACATTTCATTTTAAATATATTCCATATTTTATGGTATCAAATGTATTCTTGCCAGAAAATTATTTAAGCATCATCAATTCTGGTACCATATTTCTATGAAATAAGTAAAAAGTAGAAGATATGTTTTTTCTTTCTTGCCGGCCTTGGTCTTGTTACTCAACCCGCTGTGACCGTTTTAAAAATAAGTCCGTATTTCACGCGATATTTTGTAAATTTCAGCCCATATGTATGTATTTAACCTTTTTTATTACACATAAAACCCAACCTTCGTAATCCGTGATAGAGTCAGGAAGTTCAGGCATTTATTTATGTTAAAATAGGCAGGCAAATAAGGACTTAACTTTTAGGAAATAGGCAGTAAATAATTGAAATAGGCATTTATATTGACAAAAATGGGCACTAAAATAATAAAGATGCTTTAAGGTAAGCCACGTAACGCACATCTGCATCACATTTTAGTACTTATATCCCCCTGTGAGTGGGGATGGTAGAATGACGTCAACAGTATCCCCTGTCTGTCGTAAGAAGAGGCGACTAAAAGGGGGACCGGGGCCTTCAACTTGGGAGTGTGAGTTGGTGACCACGGTTCCGCTAGCTGAGTCTTACTTGTGACAAGTTCCTCGCTCTTACCTTTCCTACCTGACCTACTTTGGTCAACTCTTGTTCTTTTCCGACCCCGACGGTATTAGATTTGCGAGTCCTAGGAAGTCTTTCATTTTCACGCTCTTCATGGTCGTTTCCTTTTATTTGCCGATACCTTCATTTTTCGAAGTATCGGACCTCTTCCATTTTCTTTCTGATTAGGGATCAAAGGGTGGTTACCGAGTTGTTCTTCCTCTTATAACAATAATCACCACTAGCACTTAAGAACAGAACCTGCAACCCTCTCGACCATTTGGCTTGTAGAGTTTTCAGTAGAGATTTGTGTCATATGAATCTATCGTTTATGTAAATGTTATTTTTTATTTATTACGTTAATTTTTCTTTATAATTAATACAGTACATTGGAATTATATTTTTTCTTTCCATTGATTAATTTTAATCCGTAAATAACAGCAGAAAATAACCACAAAAAACTTAACAAAAAGCAAAATAACTGGTCCTACCGTTTCCAAACGAACGGAAACATTCGTCTCTATGTGACACTTCGATATATCCACCCAGAAAATAAAAAGGTATTTTGTCTAACTTCCTGGCTCTATTAATCACCATAATCATCATAATCTCCATTGATATTTACGTGTTTTCATCACACAATACAACTTCTGATTCATTTTGTTATTGGTTCCTAGTGTCATTATTTATGTGAAATATTCCAAACAGAGTTTTTGAATTTCTAGCTTTGGTTTCTAAGGGCTGTTTGCATTAATCACAGTTATTTTAAAGGTCCTTTGAAGTCAAATGTAGAGATGACAAACCACACATCAAGATCATCTGCATTGTCCGCTGGATAAAAATACACAATAACCTTTAGGAAGCACGCCTGGAAAATCTCACCTGTGCACTCGGCCAAAACAGGAATAGCGGCAGAATATTAGCTATTGGTGGGCGAAGGAGGAAAGATACCTTCGTGATCAGCAGAAGGAAAATAACACAATATAAACTATTTGTGACTAGCTCCTTGGCTGAAAATTCAGCGTAGTTGCCTTCAGTTCAGAGGGTCCCATGTTCGATTCCATGTCGGGTGGGAGATTTTAGCCGTGTCTGGTTAATTCTTCTGGCTCGGGGACTGTGTCTGTAAACCTGCGCCGAGGGCACATGATTGACACAGATGTTAACTGTGACTCTACTAGAGTGTGAAAAAATGCAGCATAAAAATAAGAACAACATCAATAATAATAATAATAATAATAATAATAATAATAATAATAATAATAATAATAATAATAATAATAATAATAATAATAATAATAATAATAATGACAATAATAATAATAATAATAATAATAATAATAATAATAAATTAATAATAATACGAATAAGAATAAGAATAAGAATAAGTAATGTTAGTCAAACCGATTTTTTTAAGTTAATGCAGTTTATTTCAGAAAAAAAATTAAGAATAGTTTTTCCTTTTCTCCCAGTTTAGTTAATTTGTGTGTGTAATCACTCACTTCAAAAATTTGGTATTATATGTTAGTACTATTTAACTAGTTATAATCTACAGCCCTAATATGCTAGAAAAAGTAGGGATTTTTCATGGATAATAAATAAATAAATAATAAGAATAATAAAACGGAAAAGAATAAGAATACATATTTCTCATGCAAACCTTCTATCCTTAAAGCTTTAAAGAGAAGATTTTATTTATTTCGTACTATGAACCAAGTAGTTTCTTACACACGCTTCTTGTAGTCCACCCAGGTCGCAGGGCTTGCCTTGGAAGGGCTGCACAAACTATTAAACGTGACACATTTTTCAGAAAGAAAATCGTAACAATCCTCGCATTTATACTGCACATATCTCGAGGAAAGTTCTGAATTCCCCAACTTTGCAATGACTTTTCAGGACCTTGCACCTAAGTCCTGGTTGAGCTGTCAGTGGAGAGATGACGCGGAATGACATTAGTAGAGGAATACGGTTGAGTGGAGTTTTCAAAAGCAGGAAAATAATGATACATAGTTGGAATTCAACAGACCAAATTGAGCAAATATTCACTTATAAGAAGATGAATCAGGGATTAGAATAATTTACTAAAGGGGATGTTCAACAAATGTCCAACTTATTTGATGAATAATGTGGAAAGAAGCAAGTTAAGACTTGTAGGTCACATCCTGAGAAATAATGACTTCCTAGTAAACGACTTTGAAGGAAAAGTACTAGGAAAGAAAGGAAGACCAAGGAAGACACACTTCGAGGATGTGAGACATTTGATGGAATGTAAAAAGAAGAGAAGAGAACAGTAGGATTGAGAGGAGAATGGTTGCGGCGATAAGGCTTAGCCTTCAGTGTACGATGATGATAAGAAAAGACTAGGTAAACAACAATTAATAGGGCATCTGTCACCTGGCGACAGCCCTAACTGCAATTAATAGGGCATCTGTCACCTGGAGACAGCCCTAACTGCAATTAATAGGGTACGTGCCACTTGGCGATAGCCCTAGCTGCAATTATAGGGCATCTGTCACCTGGCGAGAGCCCTAACTGCAATTAATAGGGCACGTGTCACCTGGCGATAGCTCTAACTGCAATTAATAGGGCACGTGTCACCTGGCGATAGCCCTAACTGCAATTAATAGGGCACCTGTCACCTGGCGATAGCCCTAACTGCAATTAATAGGGCACGTGTCACCTGGCGATAGCCCTAACTGCAATTAATAGGGCATCTGTCACCTGGCGATAGCCCTAACTGCAATTAATAGGGCATCTGTCACCTGGAGACAGCCCTAACTGCAATTAATGGGGCACGTGTCACCTGGCGATAGCTCTAACTGCAATTAATAGGGCACGTGTCACCTGGCGAAAGCCCTAACTGCAATTAATAGGGCACCTGTCACCTGCTCTAATTGCAATTAATAGGGCACGTGTCACCTGCTCTAACTGCAATTAATAGGGCATCTGTCACCTGGCGACAGCCCTAACTGCAATTAATAGGGCATCTGTCACCTGGCGATAGCCCTAACTGCAATTAATAGGGAATCTGCCACCTGGAGACGGCCCTAACTGCAATTAATAGGGCACGTGTCACCTGGCGATAGCTCTAACTGCAATTAATAGGGCACGTGTCACCTGGCGATAGCCCTAACTGCAATTAATAGGGCACCTGTCACCTGCTCTAACTGCAATTAATAGGCCACGTGTCACCTGCTCTAACTGCAATTAATAGGGCATCTGTCACCTGGCGACAGCCCTAACTGCAATTAATAGGGCATCTGTCACCTGGAGACAGCTCTAACTGCAATTAATAGGGCACGTGTCACCTGCTCTAACTGCAATTAATAGGGCACGTGGCACCTGGCGATAGCCCTAACTGCAATTAATAGGGCATCTGTCACCTGGCGATAGCCCTAACTGCAATTATTAGGGCATCTGTCACCTGGCGATAGCCCTAACTGCAATTAATAGGGCATCTGTCACCTGGCGATAGCTCTAACTGTAATTAATAGGGCACGTGTCACCTGGCGATAGCCCTAACTGCAATTAATAGGGCATCTGTCACCTGGCGATAGCCCTAACTGCAATTAATAAGGCACGTGTGAACTGGCGATAGCCCTAACTGCAATTAATAAGGCACGTGTCACCTGGCGATAGCTCTAACTGCAATTAATAGGGTACGTGCCACTTGGCGATAGCCCTAGCTGCAATTATAGGGCATCTGTCACCTGGCGATAGCCCAAACTGCAATTAATAAGGCACGTGTCACCTGGCGATAGCCCTAACTGCAATTAATAGGGCACGTGTCACCTGGCGATAGCTCTAACTGCAATTAATAGGGCACGTGTTACCTGGCGATAGCCCTAACTGCAATTAATATGGCACCTGTCACCTGCTCTAACTGCAATTAATAGGGCACGTGTCACCTGCTCCAACTGCAATTAATAGGGCATCTGTCACCTGGCGACAGCCCTAACTGCAATTAATAGGGCATCTGTCACCTGAAGACAGCTCTAACTGCAATTAATAGGGCACCTGTCACCTGGAGACAGCCCTAACTGCAATTAATAGGGCACGTGTCACCTGGCGATAGCCCTAACTGCAATTAATAGGGCATCTGTCATCTGGCGATAGCCCTAACTGCAATTAATAGGGCACGTGTTACCTGGCGATAGCTCTAACTGCAATTAATAGGGCATCTGTCACCTGGCGATAGCCCTAACTGCAATTAATAGGGCACGTGTCACCTGGCGATAGCCCTAACTGCAATTAATAGGGCATCTGTCACCTGGCGATAGCCCTAACTGCAATTAATAGGGCATCTGTCACCTGGAGACAGCCCTAACTGCAATTAATAGGGCACGTGTCACCTGGCGATAGCTCTAACTGCAATTAATAGGGCACGTGTCACCTGGCGATAGCTCTAACTGCAATTAATAGGGCACGTGTCACCTGGCGATAGCTCTAACTGCAATTAATAGGGCATCTGTCACCTGGAGACAGCCCTAACTGCAATTAATAGGGAATCTGTCACCTGGCGATAGCCCTAACTGCAATTAATAGGGCACGTGCCACCTGGCGATAGCCCTAACTGCAATTAATAGGGCACGTGTCACCTGGCGATAGCCCTAACTGCAATTAATAGGGCACCTGTCACCTGCTCTAACTGTAATTCATAGGGCACGTGTCACCTGCTCTAACTGCAATTAATAGGGCATCTGTCACCTGGCGATAGCCCTAACTGCAATTAATAGGGCACGTGTCACCTGGCGATAGCTCTAACTGCAATTAATAGGGCATCTGTCACCTGGCGATAGCCCTAACTGCAATTAATAGGGCATCTGTCACCTGGAGACAGCCCTAACTGCAATTAATAGGGCACGTGTCACCTGGCGATAGCTCTAACTGCAATTAATAGGGCACGTGTCACCTGCTCTAACTGCAATTAATAGGGCATCTGTCACCTGGCGATAGCTCTAACTGCAATTAATAGGGCACGTGTCACCTGCTCTAACTGCAATTAATAGGGCACGTGTCACCTGGCGATAGCCCTAACTGCAATTAATAGGGCATCTGTCACCTGGAGACAGCCCTAACTGCAATTAATAGGGCACGTGTCTCCTGCTCTAACTGCAATTAATAGGGCACGTGTCACCTGGCGATAGCCCTAACTGCAATTAATAGGGCACGTGTCACCTGCTCTAACTGCAATTAATAGGGCACGTGTCACCTGCTCTAACTGCAATTAATAGGGCATCTGTCACCTGGCGACAGCCCTAACTGCACTTAATAGGGCATCTGTCACCTGGAGACAGCCCTAACTGCAATTAATAGGGTACGTGCCACTTGGCGATAGCCCTAGCTGCAATTATAGGGCATCTGTCACCTGGCGAGAGCCCTAACTGCAATTAATAGAACACGTGTCACCTGCTCTAACTGCAATTAATAGGGCACGTGTCACCTGGCGATAGCCCTAACTGCAATTAATAGGGCACGTGTCACCTGGCGATAGCCCTAACTGCAATTAATAGGGCATCTGTCACCTGGTGACAGCCCTAACTGCAATTTCTCAAGAAGTGATCCAGTGCATTATTGACTCCATGTCTCGAAAGAATTAAATGTTGCACGGAAGCTTGAAGTGATCACACTCTGTGATGACTTTCATCCAAAGGTAATAATTTTCATTTCGTGTGGCTGTTGTAGCCTGGCGCAACCCTTGTGCGGTAGAACCTCTAATGATTGAGGGTGGGGTCTACCGTGCATGGGAAACTGCATGTTTTTATGGCGATAGCCCTAACTGCAATTAATAGGGCACGTGTCACCTGGCGATAGCTCTAACTGCAATTAATAGGGCATCTGTCACCTGGCGATAGCCCTAACTGCAATTAATAGGGCATCTGTCACCTGGAGACAGCCCTAACTGCAATTAATAGGGCACGTGTCACCTGGCGATAGCTCTAACTGCAATTAATAGGGCACGTGTCACCTGCTCTAACTGCAATTAATAGGGCATCTGTCACCTGGCGATAGCTCTAACTGCAATTAATAGGGCACGTGTCACCTGCTCTAACTGCAATTAATAGGGCACGTGTCACCTGGCGATAGCCCTAACTGCAATTAATAGGGCATCTGTCACCTGGAGACAGCCCTAACTGCAATTAATAGGGCACGTGTCTCCTGCTCTAACTGCAATTAATAGGGCACGTGTCACCTGGCGATAGCCCTAACTGCAATTAATAGGGCACGTGTCACCTGCTCTAACTGCAATTAATAGGGCACGTGTCACCTGCTCTAACTGCAATTAATAGGGCATCTGTCACCTGGCGACAGCCCTAACTGCAATTATAGGGCATCTGTCACCTGGCGAGAGCCCTAACTGCAATTAATAGAACACGTGTCACCTGCTCTAACTGCAATTAATAGGGCACGTGTCACCTGGCGATAGCCCTAACTGCAATTAATAGGGCACGTGTCACCTGGCGATAGCCCTAACTGCAATTAATAGGGCATCTGTCACCTGGTGACAGCCCTAACTGCAATTTCTCAAGAAGTGATCCAGTGCATTATTGACTCCATGTCTCGAAAGAATTAAATGTTGCACGGAAGCTTGAAGTGATCACACTCTGTGATGACTTTCATCCAAAGGTAATAATTTTCATTTCGTGTGGCTGTTGTAGCCTGGCGCAACCCTTGTGCGGTAGAACCTCTAATGATTGAGGGTGGGGTCTACCGTGCATGGGAAACTGCATGTTTTTATGGTGGAGGGTAGTGTTGTGTGTGGTCTGCGAGTTGCAGGAATGGTAGGGCCAGTGCGAACACCCAGTCATCGATCTAAGGGAATTAACCGTTCACGATTACTAACCCACGACCCGACCGGGAATCGAACGTGAGACCCAAAGCCCTAGAATGCTGAGACAGAGAACCCAAAAGTGATATCAGTTATAGCCGCTTCATACCCCAGCTCCAGCCCTTCACATTCAAGAGTAGCTTTTCAGTCACTCTTTCATTGTGTTGCAATTTCCATTTTGAGTGGTGTATTTACAATGTCATTTCTCTAACATAGGACGCTACACCGTTGGAAGTTTGCCCTGTTGCAGGGTTATATACGGTGGCTGTAAGACTATCTAATGTTATTGGTTTTAGGTCCCACTAAATACTTTTACGGTTTTCGAAGACACTGCAGTGCCAAAATAATGCCCCACATGAGTTATTTTATGGGGTGAGAAGTCTACCGACAGGAGGATGTCGTAATTGAGCTTCTTCAAATACGACCGTACTGAGACGGGATCGAAGCCCTACTGATCTGTATTATGAACAAACTGTAGTGCCCGGCGTTGCCCGGATAGTTTTTGAAGGTTTAGCTTTAAGATTTGTGTTACCAGTTAGTTATATGTTAAGTGCATGTTTATAGAATTCCATTTTGAGATGTTGATTGATATTTTATGATCTATTATGGAGTTTTAGATTTATTTAGATTTGTTTCACTTCAAGTTTTATCCTTTCCAATAAATAGGAAGTGATAAGTGATAACTATGTGTATTTACCCGTCGCGCTGTAGATATGATGTTCACGATTTCAACTACCTTTGAGACTTTTAAGCCCCTCTCAGCACCCCGTCTCAATGGAGGCTGTACGTGGACTTAAACGGTATCCAGAGCATCAAAAATCGTCACAGCGACACATAAACAATGTATTCGACATTAATATATGTTATTTTACATTATTTTTACATGTCATCCCCTCCTATTCCCCACCCCCAGCGGGGATTGGTATGTTTTATCTCCATAGTATTTTTTTCCCTGGTGGTAACTCGTATGTGTACCAAATTTCGTTGAGAACTATTCTGGAACCTACCCAAATACATCCATAATCTGGGTTATTTTTTACATTCATTTTCACCCTTTCTCAACCTCCATATACTGATTGCGTTTGAAGAATGACTTAACCGTCCAGAGTGCCACAGTTCAACTCAGCGACCTCGTAATCATCATATTCAACATTTATATGAGTCTTCTTCTTCTTCTTCTTTTCTTACCGCTTTTCCCACACCTGTGGGGTCGCGGGTGCGAACTGCCTCTCACATGTGGATTTGGCCCTATTTTACGGCCATATGCCCTTCCTGACGCCAACCGTATATGGAGAGATGCGTGTTTCTGTGGTGATTAGTAGGGTAGGGTGTTGTGTGAATATGAAGAGGAGAGTGTTGGGACGGACACAAACATACAGTCCCCGAACCAGAATAATTAATCAAAAGCGATTAAAATCCCCGACCCGCCAGGGAATCGAACCCAGGACCCTCTGAACCGAAGGCCAGTACGCTGACCATTCACCCGAGTCGGACATGCCACATTTATATCAGTCATTTTCGTTTATTCTTATACTTCACCCGCACCCCTAGGTGTGCTAGGGGTATTTTACCCCCAACAGTATGTTTTTCAGATAATAAGTTGTATGTGACCAATTTTGTATAAGGGTTATGCCGGAAGAAACACACATACGTCCGTAATTTCGGTCATTTTGGATATTTTCTTTTCCACCACTTCTCATCTCCATGCCGATAGGGGCTGAGCATGGACTTCAAAGACATCCGGAGTGTCATCATTCACCTCAGCGAAACCGACAATTATTTTGTATTGTATTGCATTTTTATAATTCACCTCCGCCCCTAGGGGTGCTAGGGGTACCTTAACCCCATAGAAATTTCCTTCAGATAGTAAGTACCCATAGAAATTTCTTCCAGATTGTAAGTGACATGTGTACCAAGTTTGGTTGAGAGGTATGCTAGAACATACACACACACGTCCTTAAACTCGGTCTCATTGGATATTTTCTTTTCTTCACCCGTTCTCACCCCCGTGCCGATTGGGACTGAACTTCGTCTTAAACGGCATCCAGAGTGGTCACAGTACATCTCAAAGGCCCCGAAAACTATGGATTTGACACAAAAATAGGTCGTTTTCGATTATTTTTACATTTTACCCCTACCCTAAGGGTCTATGGGTCTTTCACCCCCACAGTATTTTTCCCAAATATTAAGTCATACTTTTATTAATTTTGGTTGATAGCTACATTGGAACACAGATACATTCAAATTCTCGGTCATTTTGGGCATTTTTATTCTTCACCGTTCCTCTCCTCTATGCCAAAGGGGGCTGAACTTGGAATTTTAAAAAATCCGGAATTTCACTATTCATTTCAGCGACCCCGAAAACTATGGATTCGACGCTATTTTCGATTATTTTTATATATCACCCCCTCCAACACTTACCCCTTTACACTTTACTTATTTAATAATAGTATTAAAATGTATTTAATTAGTTTTGTATTACGGATGATTATACTGATTATGTTGATTTTGTACTTAGATAGCTTATATGGTGATGCTGTATATGGATCAACTTTCTTTATAGCAACAGGATTCCACGGATTACATGTAATTATTGGAACTACATTCCTCCTAATTTGTTTATTATTAACATTTTTGTCGTAAAGGACCTTCGAAGATGTTTGTGATATTTACAATTATTGAATGATACTTCCTCTTTGCATACGCAATTTTACGATCCGTTCCCAATAAATTAGGAGGGTGGTAAGGTTTTCATACCCTCACACGGTTTATCTCCTGATAGTAAATCGTAAGTGTACCAGGTTTGGTTGGAATCGCCCCAGTAGTCCCGAAAACTATTGATTCGACACTATTATTGTTCGTTTTTAGTTACTTATATATATTTCACCCCCTCCCCTAGTGGTTCTAGGGGTGTCCTATCCTAAATAGTACTTCCTACAGATAGTACTGTAAGTCATACTTTTATCAATTTTGGTTGATAGCTATGCTGGAACATACATAGGCTACGTCCATTATCTCGGTCATTTTGGACTATTTCTTTTTCACACTTTCTCATCCCCTTATGTCAAAGGGGGATAAATTGTACTTTAACAAATACGAATGTCACTGTTCATCTCAGCGACCCCGAACAGTATGGATTCGACGCTATTTTCGAATATTTGTACATCTCACTTCCCTCTTCGCCCCCCGATCCAAAGGGGGCTACATTTGAACTTATAAAAAGTCCGGAGTGTAACTAATTATCTCAGCATCCCCGAAAACTACCGATTCAACACTATTTTCGATTAAATGAAATGGCGTATGGCTTTTAGTGCCGGGAGATCGCAGGATGGGTTCGGCTCGCAGGTGCAGGTCTTTTGATTTGAAGCCATAGGCGACCTGCGTGTCGTGATGAGGATGAAATGACGATGAAGAGAACACATACACCCAGCCCCCGTGCCAGGGAAATTAACCAATGATGGTTAAAGTTCCAGACCCTGCCGGGAATCGAACCCGGGACCCCTGTGACCAAAGGCTAGCACGCTAACCAAGTAGCCATGGAGCCGGATACTATTTTCTATTATTTTTATATATCACTCTCCTCTCGCCCCTGGGGTTGCTGAATGACGCATAATAATCTCTATAACCTCCACACTGTAAGTAAAAAGTATTTTTTGTTTGTTTGCTTGTTTGTTGGCTTGTGATGTTTCAGATCTCATTTTATATAATCGACATAATTCAACGAACATAAAGCGAAATACGTATATACTCCTACTGCGTACAGAGCCCCAAGTTAACTGTATTTGTTGCTTCTTGAGTGAAATCGTCACTGGAGACATGTAAGGAAGTCTTGAAGGCAAAGGAGAAGCCATTGCAGTGATGTTAAGATTGCTAGTGTGCGCCTGTAATTTAAATGGACTTAATTACCAGCAGAAAAGAAGGGGTGACAGTCAAATCGAATGGTTGCCATAGCTACTGGTCACCAGATTTCAGTGAGTTACCATTGGAGTGTTCAAGGAAATTGTCCAAGTCTACAAGTATAATTTCCGCGTTTGAATTTGAATGAGAAGATCTTTACGCAGCGTAAACTGGATTCGAAAAACCCTTCATATTAGATTTTAGAATTATCTTGTATCATTTCTGCTGTCCTCCCTGAGTGCGGTCCATTCTTATGTCGAGAACCCATCATTTTATTTGGAAGATTGGGGATAGGCACGCGAGTGACGCGGGCGGCTCATTGAAGCTGATGTTTGATGTCGGCCTTACCTGACACATCTCATGTCCAGTGCTATCTATCACCATGTTGGTGTACCAGCTGGAATACTGAATTCTAACACAAGAAGAGCTCAAAATGTCCGCTATACACCTGAATGCGCAACTGAACACGCCACCTCATTGATTGTCGGACACGTTCAAACATTCCAGGCCTCGATAGCAACCTTGATCCACAGGCTGGTGAAGTGCTGTAATATCCGTAACGACATACCTGACTCCAAACTTAATTATAAATACGAACTATCCCCCCCGCGTTCCTAGCTAAAAACTGAAACAGGCGTAGCTCATATATAATTAACCGTGGTGTATATGCTCACTAGGACTTCCTACATGTTTGGGAACACTCTGGAGTTCCGGAACTAAACATTCAATCTGAATGGTTGACGCACCATTTGAATGGATATATGACACTCAGTGGGCGTAAGTTAAATACGTGGAGCGGAGAGAGTTTTTAAAAATAGCTACTTCAAAGAGTCTCTAGTATAAGTATTGTAGGACTTTTGATCGGAGCAAGTGGAACCATATCAAAATTCTTCGTTAAGTGTGGGCATTCCCAAGAATCTATATTATGATTTGGCCGCCTTGACCATTAATGGCTCCGTCCATATTGTTAGAGATCACCTTTATAGTACTGCATATGATAAAGAAAACTCTTCATGATTAAATCTGCATTCAATATTTAAGTGTCATGGTATAATTTGTCAGATTTCTGCAGTCTATCATTGTAGGAAGTACAAATAAATAAAATAATTTTGAGAATACGATAGGGTTTATGATTAATATCTCCGAAAGCAAAAGGCGTGCGAAAGTGTTTCTAAAGATAGATCACTCGTAGTCTCGTCACTTTTGTTTACAAGTTGCTTTAAGTCACACTGACACAGTTAGGTCTTATGGAGACGATGGGACAGGAAAGGGATAGGAGTGGGAGGGAAGCCACCATGGCCTTAATTAAGGTACAACCCCAGCATTTGCCTGGTGTGAAAATGCGAAACCACGGAAAACCATTTCAGGGCTGCCGACAGTGGGGTTCGAACCTACTATCTCCCGAATACTGGATAGTGGCCGCACTTAAGCGACTGCAGCTATCGAGCTCGGTGTAGTTTCATAACAAAATTGTCTGAATCTCAAAAGAGTAACGTGGTAAGGAATGGGTCCGAAATTGGCAGTATTTGTTTGAAGAATCTGTTATATGACCATCTAAATTTCAGTTCCGGCCCCTAATGCGGCGTACCGTTAGAGACATGATGGTACCACAACGGCTATCCTACGACCCTTAGGGACAAAGATCGTAAACATAATGATACTACTAATAATATACCCATAATATAAATCCAATTGGAGCACGACTTATAAGCATGAAAAATGTCTCCGAGATTCATCGTAACCCCGGCCGTGAAAATATAAGCTATTGTGTTTGTCCTGACTAAGTAGTAAAGTCTGATCACCTTACCAAGATCCAAAGGTGACCGCAGTTCGGTTCGGTGGCTTTGCAAACGACCAGTCCACTTCTTTTAGGGTCACATACTAGTTTGTCCATACAGTTTCGTCCAGATATTGTAGTTCCCAAAACATTAGTCCGCTATTTTTCGGTCCACTTTTGTTCCACTTACGCGTTGCAGTCCACAAAGCATTAGTCCACAATTCCATTTACACATCCTGAAGATCTAGAAGATGTTCTTGTAAATCTGCAGGAAGAGAGCCATGACGATGTTTGGACTTATTGGACTACATAGAACAGGGCCTCTCAAACACCCAAAATCTCACGCGTGCAAATCGAGGCGCAGAAGCTCTGTGCACTGTGCATCGATCCGACTCGGCTTCACGGCTTCACTCGGATGGTGTAGTGTGCTTAGAGCGACGAGGCGTTCGGTGATAGACGGCTTGTTTATCGGTGAAATACACAAACTTAACACAACAACATAATAATGGAGCAACCTGTTTCGAAGAAATCGAAGACTTCCGAAAGTCCATTTCGATCGAACTGGGAATTTTCGTATTTGTTTTTTGTTAGTCGTGACGATAAAGCCAAATGCTTAATCTGAGGGTCAATAATCAAAATGATCTATTTTTCAATACAAAGACTTTGCTCGAATTCTACCAGAATTTGTCGAAGGAAGATTTTCCTAAGCTGCATCGAGAAGCAGCTAACATTATTTTCTATGTTTGGTTCCACATGCATATGTGAAAGGACTTTTTTCTGTTTTGACTTGTACGAAAACTAGGTTGCGTGCGAGTATTTCTGATCGTAATTTAAAGAACGCTCTCAAAATTGCTGTTAGCCGATCCCTTGTTCCTGACATTACTGGTATAATTGCAAAGAAAAAGGAAAAGAAGAGCTAGAGAAGATAAGTTGTCTGCTCAAACCAAACTGAAGGAAATGATTTTGAACATCGATAACCTTGTCCCAAACAACTGAGTATCTCCGCTCACCGCTCGTAAACATCTCGTGGTGAGGGGTGAAACCGCGGGGAAGGTAAGGAAGGTGGAGACAGGCCGAACGGGTGAGACAAATGTAGGGAAAGAGGAGTGGGGGTTTGCACTCTGGTCAACCAAGTGAAGTCGTCTTTTGCACCTTGCGCCGTGCTGTGCACTGGCACATGCACATTCACCCTGAGAGGCCCTAAAATACATATGTAGGCGAACACCGTGCACGCAGAAGAAGCGTAGTGCCACCTCGCTTCGAACCTAGACTGTGGAATGCATACGAGTTGATGCTAAACGGATAAGGAAGAACAACATTATTGTAGGTTGACACTCGAAATTTCAGAACTTAATAAATAGTCATCATGTATCCATGTGGAAGGTTTTAGACTACCTCAAGAAAAATCAGCGTCGTAATGAAATCCTAATGATTAAAAATACGTTTGGCCATATATAAGCAGACACCCTCTTATCTAACAGGACGATGCGATCTGGGTGATTTCCACCAAAAAAGCAGTGTTGTAAATTTTCGGCGGGGTGGGAACAACTTGGGAGTAAGGAAATGAGATGTTCGAGGAAGTGGGATGTTCTGAACTTTAAGTGGAGAAATGGCGTGGATTGACATTAACAGATGAAGAGCTTCAATGGAGCTTTTAAAGGTAGGAAAGATAAAGTTGAAATTCAAAAGGACAATTTGAAGAAAATAATTTATAGTAAGAGGAATTAGGGAATTGAATAATTTATATTTTCCTGGTGTGAAATCACGTAAAAGCCATCTGCAGGACTGATGATGATGGGTGACTGCTTCATTTCTTGAAGCGTAATATGGGGAACTGTAAGACTGAGACCAAAAGACTGTCCGACATAATTGTTCCAACTTCTTTAAAATCGTTTAAGAAAGGAGGTAAACCATTTTGGTAGAAAATCTGCCACCTGGGCGACAGTCCTAAATGCAGATCAATGGTGATTGATTGATTGATTGGATTGATTGATTGATTGATTGATTGATTGATTGATTGAATGATTGATTGATTGATTGATTGATTGATTGATTGATTGATTGATTGATTGATTGATTGATTGATTGATTGATTGATTGATTGATTGGATTGGATTGATTGATTAAGAAACATGTGGACATGATGACGATGGACAGAAAACTTGAGGACAAAAATGTCATGTAGACGAAGCTGTGATAAGGACAAAATAGTTGTTGATCTGCTATCCGCTATTCGGTCTGGTGATCATTTCAGTTTTGAAACGTACTATGTAATATGCTAGAGGAGGGAGTGCAAATAATTTACACTCACAATCTACGTTTAAGTGGCATAACGTGATTCCATTACAACTACATAATTATTTACCATTGAGTTTTTTTTTGCTAGTTGCTTTTACGTCGCACCGACACAGATAGGTCTTATGGCAACGATGGGACAGGGAAGGGCTAGGAGTGGGAAGGAAGCGGCCGTGGCCTTAATTAAGGTACAGCCCCAGCATTTGCCTGATGTGAAAATGGGAAACCACGGAAAGCCATTTTCAGGGCTGCCGACAGTGGGGTTCGAACCTACTATCTCCCGAATACTCGATACTGGCCGCACTTAAGCGACTACAGCTATCGAGCTCGGTACCATTGAGTTTAATGTCCCACTAACAGATGTTTTCAGCAGCGAAGGATTAAGAAAGGACTAGTTCCAGAAAGGTAGCGGCCACGACTTCACTGAAGGAGAGTTTCGGTATTTTCCTGTTGTGAAATCACGTAAAAGCCATCTTCAGGGCTGCTGATAATGGATGACTGCTTCATTTTTTGAAGCGTAATATGGGGAACTGTAACACTGAGATCAAAAGACTGTCCGACTTAATTATTCTAACTCAGAAATTTCTTATTTACTATTGTAATTATAACATTCACTGTTTGCTTCTGCAGCCATAAATTAAACACTTAAATGTCTTGCACGTAACACTACGGAGTATAATCCACTTTTCAATGTCGAAGTTATAAAAGTCAATCACTTCTTCACTTTATGAACTGTTTGATAGTAGTCTAATTATTATCGTAAACAAACATTCTTCCTATAAGAAACGGATTGAGACTTTGTAATCACTTCGAGGTTACCCAGATGAAACGGGACGACATATCTGGGTTTTAAAATGGAAACGTCTGATCTGTATTGTCCCTTTCTTGTTGTACATGGATTTTGAGGAGAAAGCACAGATTACTTACTGTCACAATCTAACGTTTAAAGAGTAAAAGACCGGGCGAGTTGGCCGTGCGGTTACGGAGACGCAGCTTTGAGCTCGCATCCGCGAGAGAGTGGGCTCGAACCCCACTGTCGGTAGCCCTGAAGATGGTTTTCCGTGGTTTCCCATTTTCACACCAGGCAAATGCTGGGGCTGTACCTTAATTAAGACCACGGCCGCGTCCTTCCTATTCCTACGCCTTCCCTGTCCCATCATCGCCATAAGACCTGTCTGTGTCGGTGCGACGTAAAGCAACTAGCAAAAAAAAAGTAGGAAAAGAAAGCAAACGAATGCAAAGGCATCTCCCACGAAAGTACTTCACTTCAGACAAAAGCTTCCACTGTTGGGATAAAGTAGTTTTCCCTATGATCGGCCACCTTTGTTTCCAGAAATTTGCCTGTTAAGTATTTCTGGTGCAGGCCGAGTGAACCTCAGAGCCATGTGCCTCTCTAGAAGAAGAAATACCGTTTCTGATTCTCTCGACTGTCCCACTAGCTTCTGGGTGAGCACCTTCCACAATGAAAAATACAGCCTGATACAACCGATTATGTAGGCAAAATAGAAGGGGAACGTTGGTGAAGGCGGAGAAGGTTATGCTGGGCATGGAACCTCCAACAGTGGTTCGATAGGCTATCCACTGTACTGATTTACTTGACTTAATACCTGTTGCTTCTCTTGGAGCATAGGGCTTCCGTGAAACACTTCCTCTGCTCCTATTATTGACCAGCCTGTCCGGTTCCATGGCTAAATGGTTAGCGTGCTGGCCTTTGGTCACAGGGGTCCCGGGTTTGATTCCCGGCAGGGTCGGGAATTTTAATCATAATTGGTTAATTTCGCTGTAAGAGGGCTGGGTGTATGTATCGTCTTCATCATTTCATCCTCATCAAGACGCGCAGGTTGCCTACGGGAGTCAAATCAGAAGACCTGCATCTGGCAAGCGGAACATGTCCTCGGACACTCCCGGCACTAAAAGCCATAGGCCATTCAATTTTTTCATTTACCAGCCTCTTCACATCATTCCAAGACTTTACCATTACTAAGTACTGAACTCCTCCTCAATCGTCTTCCTCCAAGTCTTCCTTGGACGACCGCGTTTTCGAGCACCTTGGGGGTTCCAGTCAAGTTCTGTCTTTTCGATGGCTCCAGTGGACTTCTTTAGGGCGTGGCCTATCCAACTCCACTTTATTTGGATCTCAATTGGCTGCTGATTCGTTTCCTTCCATACCTCTTCATTTGATATGGCACCCGGCCCTCTTCTCTTGAGCATACGTATTAAGCAACGATTCATGAAGACTTGTAGTTGTTTAGTAGACTTATAAGTGACTTCCCAGGTTTCACAACCGTAAACGAGAATGGACTTAACATTTGTGTTAGAAAGTCGTAACTTAATCCTTCTAGAAATGCTCCTGTTCCTCCAAATAGAGTCCAATTGAAAAAAAAAATGCATCATTTGCTTTCTCGATACGGCTCTTGATGTCTTCTTCCGCTCCTCCAGTTGTAGTAACACGACATCCACTATACATTTTCACGTAACATTTATTGAACATTACAGGCTGTTCGCCCCGATACATGTTCACAGTGCTAGAATACAAGAAACAGAAAGAACCATAAACTAAACTAAACTAAACAATTATAAACAGTTCTATAAGCACACCAACTAGTCTACTGAGCTGTCCCCTACATGGGCGGATGACCAGTCCAGATGTAAGGGTCAACCCTGCAATCCTGTCAACTAACTTGGTGGTCCCTCACACGAGCGGTATACCAGTCTCCATGTAAGGCACCACCCTAGACTAATTCTACTAAGTTACCGAGCTCGATAGCTGCAGTCGCTTAAGTGCGGCCAGTATCCAGTATTCGGGAGATAGTAGGTTCGAACCCCACTGTCGGCAGCCCTGAAAATGGTTTTCCGTGGTTTCCCATTTTCACACCAGGCAAATGCTGGGGCTGTACCTTAATTAAGGCCACGGCCGCTTCCTTCCTACTCCTAGCCCTTTCCTATCCCATCGTCGCCATAAGACCTATCTGTGTCGGTGCGACGTAAAGCAAGTAGCAAAAAAAAAAAAAATTCTACTAAGTTGCCCCCTACCAATAACAAAGGAACCATTAAAATAAACAGAAAGAAAAAACAGTATAAGCATAACTATACCAACTAAATCTACTGACGGCCTCTTACATGGACGGACGACCATACCACATGAAAGGGCCAACCCTATAACCCTAAAATCTAATCTAAAGTACAACAAGAACCAAAATTAAGCATCTACCCCTACTGCCCGGCCGTGTCATCACCCCTGGTGAGAAGAAGCCGCCCTCCCGATGATGACACGACCGGCCCTATCCACTAGGCCCTAATAGAACCCCCACAACTTACCAGATGGCCGTGTGTCCCTCTCACCATTCCATTGCAGCCTGCCCCGTAAAGCTGAAGCCGCTCTCTTTTCTACCAACTAAAACTACTGGGTGGACCCTCACATACATCCGCTATACGGTGACCATAATCGGGAAGCGTAAATTAGGAATAATATTCACTGAAAGGAGAAAAAAAATTAAGAACATGGTTATGATAAAAAAGTAAATACGTGTCCTCATCCCGAGGTGGTGCAGCTCTTTTCAGGCACACCCCCATTGGAGGTGAGCTGCATGCATTCTTAAATTTCTGGCAGTACCGGGAATCGAACCCGGGCCCCCGAGGACGGAAGCTATGATGCTTATGATCACTGGGGAAAAACCTATGTTCATGAACTCCTGACATCTGGTCAGGGTCTAATGATGTTTTCATCCTAAACAACAATAAGCGCCACCATTTTTTTTTTGCTATTTTGCTTAACGTCGCACCGACACAATTATGTCTTATAGCGACGACAAGATAGGAAAGGTCTAGGAAGTGGAAAGAAACGGCCGTGGCCTTAGTTAAGGTATAGCCCCGGCATTTGCCTGGTGTGAAAATGGGAAACTACGGAAAACCATCTTCAGGGCTGCCGACAGTGGGGCTCGAACCCACTATCTCCCGATTACTGGATACTGGCCGGGACTGCAGCTATCGAGCTCGGTACCGCCACCATTAAAATACCACAGAACCCGGGAGTCTTTCATATCACCGTGATACTCGTAGTGTACAAGCTAGTGTCGGAAGTGAGATTACACTGAATTCCCTTACGCGTCAACCAATTTTCCCGGAAGTGAACTTACGAGCATGTTCGTATTCATTCGGGGCGGAACTGTTTCTTATCGTGCTTCAACCTTGAATAACAAACGAATTAGGGAAATAGTCTATCTTAAGTGAAATGAGTTGTACGAGAGTAGGTTGCGTTCTGGCAACCTATTAAAATGGACGATAGTGACGCTCGCCAACAACAATCACAGTTCCTCATTTTCTGTATTTCACGTACCACTGGAAATGCGAATTTGACGGGTGTAAAAGTAGAATTGTCCGCCTCTGTGGTGTAGTGGTCAGTGTGATTACCTGCCACCCCCGGAGGCCCGGGTTCGATTCCCGGCTCTGCCACGAAATTTGCAAAGTGGTACGAGGGCTGGAACGGGGTCCACTCAGCCTCGGGAGGTCAACTGAGTAGAGGTGGGTTTGATTCCCACCTCAGCCATCCTCGAAGTGGTTTTCCGTGGTTTCCTACTTCTTCTCCAGGCAAATGCCGGGATGCTACCTAACTTAAGGCCACGGCTGCTTCCCCTCTTCCAATTTTCCCATCCCTCCACAAGGCCAAGGAGTTGGGAGCAAGCGGCCGTGGCCTTAATCAAGGTACAGCCCCAGCATTTGCCTCGTGTGAAAATGAGAAACCATGGAAAACCATGTTCAGGGATGGCGACAGTGGGGCTCTAGAAACGTGACTAAGGGGTAGACAAACAAACATTGATAAATAAGATATTTTCAGATTAGTATATTGGTTATTATTTAGTACAACGTGTGCCGATCACAAGTATTGAAAGACAGTACAGCCTCCCTCAAACCTTTATAGTGTTCTTTGCTTCAGTCAAATAATTCGTTGACCAAGCGAGTTGGCCGTGCGGTTAGGGGTGCGTAGCTGCGAAACATGTGGGAGATAGCGGTTTCGAGCTCCACTGTTGGCAGCCCTGAAAGTGGTTTTCCGTGGTTTCCCATTTTCACACCAGGCAAATGCTGAGGCTATACCTTAATTAAGGCCATGGTCGGTTTCTTCCCACTCCTAGCCCTTTCCTATCCCATCGTCGCCATAAAACCTATCTGTGTCGGTGCGACGTAACGGGACTTGCAAACAAAAAATCGCTGCATGCCAGTAGTGAGTTTACTTTGAATTGCGGGGAACTTTTAATGTTTCATATTTCTGACTGATACGTCCATCTCTATTAAGAAATGGAATATGCGCAACCATCCCTGAATATTCCATTTGAAATTGCCAGAGTCGGCATCTTCTTCTTCTTCTTTTCCCTGGCCAATTCCCAACTAATTTGGGTCGGTACTTGTCACTGATTAAGCCCTGTGTTACGGATGGATGCCATTTCTGACGTCAAGGTCATATTTACCAATAGGTAGATCCGGGCAGCTGTTCCGAGTCGAAAGAATTTAGTGGGTGGCCTTTTTGCCTGATAGACCTATGAAACATTCACGAATGTTGTTATGAGGACGGAAAACATCTTTTGAAATTCGATATCGCTATTTAACATTTTTATCGTGTAAATCCTTCCAAGGAAATATCATGAAATGCTGTTCTCTAGGTATTATTTCATCAGAAATCCGTTTAAAAGTTAACCTAAATTTACAGATTGTAATTTCTTGTCTCCAGATATTACGGAACCTAATTAATTCTAAATCGCAATTAACCCATATTTTACTTTGCTTCTAAGTTATCTATATATATAAAATTGGATGTTGGTATGTTTGAAGCTAATAGACTCAAAAACTACTGGAACGATTTCGCTTAAATTTTCACAGTTTGTACTTATTACATCTGAGAGCGATTATGAAGTGGTTTGAACGAAATCTGATTGGTAGTTCGGCACGAAGTGGTGGAAAATGAAATAGGGGAAGATAAGCAAACAGCAAGACAAGTCCGATCAGCGGCTTGCCTACCCAACAGTATGTGAAGATTATGATGCGTTCCTTAAAACTTATTTCTGCTTTTATCAAATAGTGTGGGGGCAGGACACCCCACCCCCCAGCCCAAGGGGAGAGGATGAAATGTAAAAGTAATAGAAAACGACCGATATTAGTGTCGTATATGCTGAGGTAAATAATAAACTGTTACCTATTTCACATTTAACTTGATTTGGTGTAGGCTATGCGGCCAACAAGAGCTAAGTCAGCCAGCCAGCTCAAATCTGTGGATTGTTGATATTTTGTTAGTGAATGACTTCAGAAAAGAGATGGGGGGCGTGAATGGCGTGCTTTTACTATCGAATATCTGCACGGTAGCAATATTGCCAACAGTTGTTCCTAGCAGCCTATTTAATTTCAGTGGCTTAAAAATAAAATTTCTAATCTTGTGGTTGTATAGGCTGAGTGGTCGGGAGCTGGACAATTGGCAAGTTATTTAGTGGTTAATAAAAGTAAATTTGCAGAATAAGTGGCCGTAGAGTAGAATTTAGTGATGCAGAGTACAAAAACAAACAAAACAAGAGCCTCTTGATGAGTTAATAGAAGTATTTCCAAAACTAGAATTATTGTTTTTTTTTTTTGTTTTTTTGCTATTTGCTTTACGTCGCACCGACACAGAAATGTCTTATGGCGACGATGGGATAGGAAAGGTCTAGGGATGGGAAGGAAGCGGCCGTGGCCTTAATTAAGGTACAGCCCCAGCATTTGCCTGGTGTGAAAATGGAAAACCACGGAAAACCATCTTCAGGGCTGCCGACAGTGGGGTTCGAACACACTATCTCCCGAATACTGGATACTGGCCGCACTTAAGCGACTGCAGCTATCGAGCTCGGTGAGAATTATTGTTTTAAGAGTCAAAAAGTTCATCTGAGCAACTTAATACTTCCAAGTTCATTGCTTCTAACTTAACTGATAATATTACCGATTCAAAATAGAGTGAGAAATACTTCGCCAGTTAATGACAGTGACATTTTATTTCTTCCCAAAGCCGTGAGTAACGATCCTGCTTTATGGATTATTAACGATGCCAGTCGTTTGTTTCAGAAATACACTTCTTGCGATGCCAGTTCTGGTTTTGATTTTTTAAATCCGGATTCCATTGGTGTGGCAACCAGCATCCTAAGCATTTGAATTATGTAACCCTTTCATTGGCTTTATCGTCTAATCCAGGCCCATATTTACCAATTCAGTCTTATAAGTACATTGTTACAGCTGTCTTCACTGATTTTCTCTGAAGTAATGGCAATCTCATTGGTATTACCCCTTCGACACAGAAAATTCCTCGTGCTCTCTCCTGTTTGAATGGTTGTCTATGTTTGCTTTCCTGCCGGAGCTAATGGGCCACCTGATATTGCAAAAATATCACAACCATACGAAAGCTATTTCTTCAGTCGGAAGCACTCTGCCTACTTATTTTCACCATTTTTGGTGCAATTTCTCCCCCTTCAGACACTAACTGCACGATGTTGTCTTTCCCGCTACTTAAGTAGCATGTATGTGGAAAATTGTCCTCTTCACACCACTGGCTCCAGCTTCCACTTCAAAAGGTCCTTTTTTAACTCTATAAACCCCTTGACATTTGCCATACATCACAGACGTAAGTTGGATACTACAGTGCTCTATATTTATTAAAAACATACCTTTCTGTAACTGTAGTACGTTAATGCAAGAGCTCGTAACTTGTACGATGTGTTGGGTACTTTTTTATTTATGAACGAAGAGATTGCGGATGAGAACACATCACGGCAAGTTCTGTAATGAGCTAGGAAGCTACCAAAGTGGACAACAATATTTGGCGCGAAATGTAAGTACAAATAAAGCATTATTGTCAAATCGCCGTAGTCAAAACGTCGAAGTTTTGTGTTCCAGGGTTGGTACATCCTTGCTGGTGTGCCGATGGAATCGCTTCTATGCTTTCGTGCGAACCTGGACATAAATTCAAAGAATTTGCAAATGCCGTTTACAGCCTGCTAAGAGAAACTACGTAATTAGCACTGAAAATTGCCGGAGACTGTCCTATGACAGTTCCTTCAACATGTATGGCTATTAAAAACTTACAGTATAATGGTTTAAAAGCGCGAATTGAATCAATATTTTGACTTCATTCGTTCCCTGTACTGCTCACTTTTTGAACAGAGCTGGCCAATGCGCTGCAGAATGTTGCAAATAAGCCTTTTTATTACCACTTTTAAAATTCTCTATGTATTTTTCTCTATATCCAGTCACCACTAGGAGGTTCCAATAAAGATTTATCGAAACCAGATCATCTAATATTAAGCCTACTGTCTGTTACACGCTGTTCTGCGAGAAAAGAAGCATGTCATAGTCTTAACGAGAACTGGAACGAGGTGGCATTTGCCCTAAGAACAATTTGGGATGACGACTCAAGAAAAACAAATACGTGACAGGAAGGTAATGGTTTGTTAAATAGGTTGGAACGATTGCAAACGGCAATAATGACACTAGTATGAAGTGGAGTTCTTCAAAGATTTAGAGCTACAAGTTCCAAACTCGAGCCTGTGAAGAATGATCTTGATATTGCAGTAGAATTATATGCTTCATTTATCGAATTTGTTGCCGGTTCTCATGACAAGTTTGACTTCTACGTGGAAGTTGCCATATATAAATTCAAGTTACTGTAGTACGAGGTCACAGCGAAAAATCAATAGAAAAATGCAAAGTGATGAATCCCCAGAATTTACTTGCATAGGATACAGTTGAAATGACAAGTAATAGTTTCGAGTTGAAGCATATCTCCTAATCATGGATCGACTGAAGGTAGAAGTAGAGAAACTAAAAACGGTTATCAAGAGGTCAGTGCCAAATTTTTGTTCTTGAAAAATCTGACGGTTATGGATCCTATCGAGATAGTGGAAAGTGGGGAAAACGTTTAAAACCCACAGGACTTAATCGATTCAATTGTTGAAGAGTGTACTTTCACTGTTTATTGACGAGTCTCGCTGAGGCACTCACAACAATTTTAGAAATCCATACCCTAATAGGCCTACATTTATTTATTTATTTATTTATTTATTTATTTATTTATTTATTTATTTATTTATTTATTTATTTATTTATTTAGGATCAGCACCAGCATAACGCCGAATTACAAAGATCTGAGCTATGTACAATAGATATGAATCTAAAATGAAATATATATAAATATTTATAAAGAACACAAATATACACAATCAAACTGTACAATCATATATGATACATATTTACATAAACAACGATATTAACAAAGAAAAATACATTTAAAGTAAATACAGGAGCAGAACGGGAAAGAACAAGATGGAAAATTAAGTTATATTAGTACTCAGGTCCCAAGCTGTAGGAATTGCCCATACTCGGTTAAAATCCTCTACTCAGCCGGGGATCGAACTCAGGGCTCTCTGAATAGGTTGCGATAATTCTGATCATTCAGCCAAGGATCCGGACATTCATAATCGACATCTTCATGATAAATAAGTCAATCATATTTCATTAATGAAGTCGCGGTTCTCGGACATAAAATAGTTGAATAACATAAATGGACCGAAATTTACCACTCAAAACAGAGAGTACGGGCATTTTAAAAGTTGTACTGTGGTGTCTTTTAGTACTCAAGTTTTTACCGTACGGGCAAGATCCCAAGACGTGTGCAAGGGTTTTTGTTTCCTGGGTATACCTGCTGAGGTATTGTTCTCTTCTTCTCAATAAACGGGGCTGAAGTACGCCGGTGCCGAGCCTAGCCTGCGCTAATCAGGGGTTATTAGCTGCTCGGTACGGTCCATGAATGAATGAACACAGCTATGAATGGAGGTCCTGCTCACCACAATGACGGAAGTGTGTATCAGGCTGACGCCGCAATTTCCTCTGGGCAATCCCAGGCTCATTCATATCGCACGTTATCCTGTATACCGGCCCGTCCGTAACAAGCAGCCACTTGGCTAACAGATTAAATGACCTCAGAATGTCGATCTAACTTGGAGCTTCATAAGATGATTATTACCTACAAATAATGTTACAATTGCAATTGATCTCTAGTTTATTATTCGAGAATTAATAGCCACAATATAACTTCATGTGGCTATCGAGGCTGCTTAGAAAAAATAGATTCAAGAGATATGTTGATTTTAAAATTATGTCTCTGTGAATGTTAAAAAGAGCCAACCAACGGAGTCTTCTTTCACTTGTTTATTTTCAGTTTATGTTCATTTTATTTTGCAAAAATTTCATGGTCTGGGGGAGGGTCTAACCCCCAGAAACCTCCCCAACCGGTCACGCCCCTGGCTAGTCTAGAACAGCCCTTTTTAAAATGATTTTAACCACTATGTTTTATTTTGATCCGTATTGATTTTATCGTCCACCTCTGTTGTATAGTGGTTAGTGTGATTAGCTGCCACGTGGAGGCCCGGGTTGGATTCCCAGCTCTGCTACAAAATTTGAATAGTGGTACGAGGGCTGGAACGGAGTATACTCAGCCTCTGGAGGTCAACTGAGTAGAGGGGGTTTCGATTTCCACCTCAGTCATCCTCGAAGTGGTTTTCCGTGGATTTCCCACTTCTTCTCCAGGCAAATGCCGGGATGGTACCGAGCTTAAGGCCACGGCCGCTTCCTTTTCTCTTTCTTTCTAACCCTTCCAATCTTCTCATCCCCCAACAACGCCCTTTTTCAGCATAGCAGGTGAGGCTGCCAGGGCGAGGTACTACTTGCCAGTTGTAACCCCTCGACCCAAAGTCTCACGCTTCAGGACACTGCCGTTGAGGCGGTAGAGGTGGAATCCCTCGGTGAGTCCGAGGGAGAAACCAACCGTCGAGGGTAAACGGAGTAAGAAAGAAAACAACATTGAGAAATCACTGGTAAAGTGTCCAACTTGTCATTACTGTAAAAAAAAATCCTTATAGTTAATTTAGGTAGGTTTTAGTAAAAAGTGCTTTTCCAAATTTGAATTTTGGTCATATTGGTATATTTTTTCCTCAGCAACGCTGAGGTCCTGGACCTTGTACTTTTTATGTGGTGATTGCTAAAACATTGATGATTTAATACCATTTTATTATCGTGCCTATATTTTGTAATTCTCTTGCAGGAAAATGTGTGTTTAGCCGGCCTGTCTATCAGGTTTCAGAGTGATACCTTCAGAAGCCTAGTTCAAGAGAAAAAGGTACGTTTGTCATGAAAAAAGAAAGTCCAGGAAATGACGATTGAATTTCACAACACTCAGGCTCGCACTGTATCTCTCAGATCAAAAAACAAACTTTCCGCGGTAATCACCACACTTGACCAACTGCAGATGACAGTTCATAGCCTTGTTCAATATTCGTGTGATACCGTCAACTGCCTGACTAAACCGTTGTAAAAAATTCAGTGAAGATGAAACGTACTCGGAGCAATGCAGAAAAAAAAGCGGGCGTGCACTTAGCGCGCATGTCTTAGGAATTTAAATTTTTAAGCGCACTAAGGTACTGAATTCAACCAAATCCTTTTGTGACTAGATTCCCAACACAATAAGCTAGAAATTTCAGCACAAAAAACAAAAATACGTTGTTTTGAAGTTCGTGAACATCTCCCGTAAGATTCTGGTGAAGCGATTTTGTTACACGACAATGCGCCGTCTCACACAGAAAAACCAGTGAAAGACGCCTTGAAATCGCTTGGATGGGGCATCCTTTCGCGCACCCCCACCCCTGTACTGCCCCGACCTGGCGCCATTTTCTTCTTATCAATGGGGCACGCGCTCGCAAAGCAGCCCTTCAACAAATTTCGACGAAGTTGGAAAATGGATCGACGAATGGTTTGCCGCAAAAGACAAGCAGTTTCTCTGGCATGGTATTCGTAACTTACCTGAAAGATGGACGAAGTTTGTAGAAGCCGATGCAATATTTAGAATGAACAAAATATGAATTTCCCTTGAAAATTACGTGTTTTCCTTACCAAAAAACCGGCAAAAACTTATGTATACACCTGGTATAACAAGTTATTATTATTATTATTATTATTATTATTATTATTATTATTATTATTATTATTATTATTATTATTGCTAGTTGCTTTACGTCGCACCGACACAGATAGGTCTTATGGCGACGATGGGACGGGGAAGGGCTAGGAGTGGGAAGGAAGCGGCCGTGGCCTTAATTAAGGTACAGCCCCAGCATTTGCCTGGCGTGAAAATGGGAAACCACGGAAAACCATTTTCAGGGCTGCCGACAGTGGGGTTCGAACCTACTATCTCCCGAATACTGGATACTGGCCGCACTTAAGCGACTGCAGCTATCGAGCTCGGTACAAGTTGTTTCTTTCAAACCTTTAATAACCTCCCATCCTGTCATAACCGCTAGCTCCTCTCTAACCGTACCTCTTTAGTCATTCCGCTGTTTACAACCGCTCCTTCGCAGTCACTGCCGCTAGGCAGTGTGTTTTGTTAGGAAATTTAAGACGACTTGCCAAAATCACCTGCCGAGTGAAATGCGAATGAATGAGTGAATTGGAATATTTTTTAATACTACATACTTTTTCCAAGTTGTGGTGGTGGCGGCGATTATTGTCTTAAGAGTAAGTACATCTAGGTAACCATGAAAACCGGGACACTGCACTTCATCTAATCCTCTGTCCAGCTTCATGGCTAAGCGTGCTGGCCTTTGGTCACAGGGGTCCCGGGTTCGATTCCCGGCAGGATCGGGAATTTTAACCATCATTGGTTAATTTCCCTGGCACGGGGACTGGGTGTGTGTGTTGTCTTCATCATCATTTCATCCTCGTCACGACGCGCACGTCGCCTATGGGAGTCAAATCAAAAGACCTGCACCTGGCGAGCCGAACCCGTCCTGGAATCTCCCGGCACTAAAAGCCATACGCCATTTCATTTCATCTCATCCTCTACAGAAGTTACAGATTACGTTACGTAAAACGTATTTATGTATGATACTTTCGGTATAACTTAAGGTGTCTATTAATTTCAATAAATTCCAAAAGTTAATCATACGTCAGTTTTGACAACACTTCTATTTCATTTTATACAAGCAGAAACAAACTTTCTCTTCCTGGACGCTCCATTGACAGGAGCCACTGCAGACACTGCGGTGAGTATGAAACTCTTCCTCTCAAGGGACTAAAGTATTGCCGTCAAGGCCATTCCTTTTTTTGAGTCGGTTTCTAAGCGAGCGGGAGGTATTTGAAGCACGGTTTTACCCATCACCCAGTCTTGCAGACCCGCCCTCTTTTTAGTGTCGCAGGCGGGATTCCTCGAAACAACGTTGCTCCCAAATATCTTTACTCCTCCAGAATGACGTCGGTGTATCCTAGTATTTAAAGGAGTACGCGCGTGTTTTAGTTCTTTAGTGCGTTTAGAATTTTACGTAACTGTGTCTGAGATTATTGTGAAAGGCCGATTCTTCAAAACTAATCTATAAACAGATGGGTTTGTGCGGAAGTGGGTGTCAAGGGCTAACTGGGCAACAATCTGCTACTGGAAACTCAGGCACGTGTTGTTAATAGCTTTTAAGGGTATTACGGGACAAAAGCAAGCACTCCCCGGAACTCAAAGGCTGCCAGCAGTACACAATGAAAACAAGTGCCCGGGGTAGGCATGGAGAAGGAGGGGGAGGGGCGAATTTAACAAACAAGCTTCACTAACCAGTAACCTGTATTCCTTTCGAAGCCTTTCCAATCCTCGCGATATACCGGTATCGCGAACTAACTTAAAAAACTTCGCCACTTCGTATCCTTTGGTATTACTTCGAATTATCCAAAAAATAATCGAATTACGAAAGGTAAGGTATGTTTAACACTGCTTTGTATAGGAGTGTCAAGGGACCGTGCGAAAAGTTTGCATTATTCACGGTTTCGAGTTAACTAGGTTCGACTGTTTTATATGTTTTACCAAATTTCTAACGCTGCACATCGTAACTGGAGGTTTAAGTATAAGGGAAGGCTTAGCCACAACTATAGACGTTGTCTACTGATTACAAAGTAACGGACAAATGGAATCTCTATCATTAGTATATGGTTACCATCATAAACCAGTCAAGAGCCTGAGGATTTCTCAGTCTACAATGTGACTTTACTGATCCAAACTATAGATGAGGTAGAGTGGTTAGCATTTTTCGTCTCTTCTACTAGCCAACAAGATACAAGACGAAGTTCTGTTAACCTTGAAGATATCGAAGGATCCGGTGCTTTAGCACCATTCCTCAGCGTGTTGAATAATATTGCAACAATTACATAAAGTGCACAACGAAATCACATAGAAGTTTGAATCTCTCGTTGATGTTGAGCACTCTGATTGGTGGAAGAAATAAAGTGCTGTAGTACTGGAAGAGGTGTAAGAGTAGCGTGTCTGCCACTTATCGAAAGTCCTCCTGTGGATGGGGGTGGAAGAATGTATCCACAATATACCCTCCCTGTCGTGAGAGGCGACTAAGGGGCCGCCGGGGCTCTTGACTTAACGCGTTTGGCGACCACGGGACCATTAGGTGAGTCCTGGCATTGCTTCTAGTTACTTGTACCAGGCTCCTCCTCCTCCCCCCCTATCCTATCGGATCTCCCCCGATCAACTGTTGTTTATTCCGATCTCGACGGAATTACATCATTCGAGGCCTACGGAGAGTTTCATTTTCACGCCCTTCGTGGCCCTTGTCTTTCTTTGACCTATACCTTCATTTTTCGAACCTCTGATTAATATTAATAGTGGTTGGTTGTCTAGTTGTACTTCTTCTTAAAACGATGATCACCGCCACTACCATCATACCCAAAGGGCATGGGTTCGATTACCAGCCAATCCGCGGTATTTAATTCTTGACTGAGGGTTGGAACGGCGTTCACTCAGTCTCATACAACCAATTGAGCTGCCTGATACGAGAGAAAGCGAACCTGGTCCAGAAAGCCAAGCAATACGACTGAGGATATCGCTACGCTGACCATGTGGCACTTTGGTATCTGCAGGTCATGGATAGCTGTGTCTTGGTAAGCCAATTCGCTAATAGGCTGTTGTGTCATGGCTTCTTTGAACGTTAAAAACGCACGTGTATAATTCAGTGCTTAACTTTATGTCCACTTTGGACACACCCACATCTTCAAACATTTCTGCCGCAGGACATGAGACCGTGTGTGAATTACAACGTATCCATATCCAGTCTCATACAACCAATTGAGCTGCCTGATACGAGAGAAAGCGAACCTGGTCCAGAAAGCCAAGCAATACGACTGAGGATATCGCTACGCTGACCATGTGGCACTTTGGTATCTGCAGGTCATATGATGGATAGCTGTGTCTTGGTAAGCCAATTCGCTAATAGGCTGTTGTGTCATGGCTTCTTTAAACGTTAAAAACGCACGTGTATAATTCAGTGCTTAACTTTATGTCCACTTTGGACACACCCACATCTTCAAACATTTCTGCCGCAGGACATGAGACCGTGTGTGAATTACAACGTATCCATATATTAAAACTTGTCGGCAAGTATGGACTGGATAACAAGACTGTGCATGCTTACGTATCCGTTTATTTGAAAAAAAATAAGTATGCGATAAGATACAACTTCGATGTTGTATGTATAAGGAAAGATACCTACCACACAGTGATAAATACAGTAGTTCCTAGAATATTGTTTTACCTCTCACGTTCTCAGTACGAGAGGAAGTATCACAGCCCCTTGGAGGAGAAGTTCCCACTGTTTAAAATTCTTGAGCCTTATACAGAATTTCAAGTCTTCATCCATTAGAAGGGGAGTGAGACAAGGTTGTGCGCTATCTCCATTTTTGTTCAACATGTTCATTGAGGAGGCCATATCAAAACTTAAGCAGAAAACCAAAGGAATCAAAATTAACGGACAACAAATCCACTGTATAAGGTTTGCCGATGTCATTGCATTAATTGCAGATTCAGAGAGGGAAATAAGTAAAATGCTACGAGTTTTAACATCAACACTACAAGAATCAAAATTGAGACTGAACACCTCGAAAACAAAAGTATTAGTTGTCAAGAAATCAACTGAGGAAATACCAATAAACATTAAGGTGTGCGATGAAAATGTACAACAAGTAAGTCAATTTTGCTACTTGGGAAGCATTATCACTCAGGACAACAGGTGGACCACAGAAATCAGGAGGAGGATTGCTCTAGCTAAACAAGCCTTCAGTAACATGAAACGGCTTTTGACAAATAGGAACATTAACATTAAAATTACGAAAGAATTTGCCAAAATGTTTGTGTGGAGTGTTTTGCTGTATGGTTGCGAAATATGGGTCTTAGCAAAACAGGATATAAAACGCCTGGAAGCAATGGAAATGTGGATATGGAGGAGGATGCTGAAAATTAGTTGGCCAGAGAAAACGTCAAACAATAGGGTTTTTAAGGAAATAAATGAAACAAGGGAATTGATCAACACTGTAGACAAGAGGAAAACCAAATTCCTTGGCCACACACTTCGACATAATACATTCCTCACGACTCTGCTGGAAGGAAAAGTTCTGGGTAAGAAGGGAAGAGAGAAGGCCGAGGAAGAAGTATGTGGATTCCGTGATGGACAGGCTGAATTTGAAAAAATATGTTGATCTGAAACGCTCAGCAGATGAGAGACAAATGTGGTTGCAGCGACAAGGCCTTGCCTTTAGGATATGAATGAACGATGTGTTTCATTGTTTCGGGTTCCGTTGACATTTTTTCAGGGTCATCATTCCAAAGGATGGTTTGATGATGTACTCCACCCCTAGTGGAAACGCTGTGTGGATATTTTGTGGTCTCATAACTCATGAGTTCGGTTCTAAGCATCCTTTCCATACAGGAATTCGTCCCAACGATCACATGAATTCACTCCCGGGATTTTAGCACATGATTTCGCTCCCAGCCATCCAGGTAGAAACATATTCCTTACCATTTCAAACAGTCTTAGGACTGTCAGCAGTGATACTGATGGCATAGTTAAAAGTGTTGACTCTCATGACGTTCCGACTGCTCTGATGATTGCCAAAAGAAATGCAAGGAAATGAATAAAATGTACTTCGTTCAGTGGGATAATTTGTAAAGTATATTTCATACTAGAACTTGCACCCGTTCTTAATTTGCAGTGGATTACACGCTTCCTTCGGGAATTTATGCGAAGAAATATGGCTCTATTCACACGTTTTATTCGACATGTTAAAATGATATTTTACTACGAAAGCGCATGGCAATAACGTGAAATATGATGAAGATGAACAAAGTCGAGAAAGAATGAGGAAGATTGCGGAATTTATTGTACGTTACAGTTCCTGGTCCGAAGTTGTGCAAAATTCTCCGTGGTTTTCAGGTTGCATATTGTATCTCTGACCACTAGCGTTGAGCTCTGACGTTGATCATACCTCCGTTAATATCTTCCCTATCGAAAATAATAAAATGGCTCTTTAGATGTTCCCGTTACCCACCATGAAGTGACATGCACGACATGTCCCACACGACTTGGACTAAAAATCCGATTTTTCGTAATCATCTGCGTTATTGTCCGTCGTACGATAAATACAGCACGTTCACGACATAAAGGAACGGAAATAACATATTCATAAACGTTTGTTATATACACTCTTGAAATACGCAATGTTAACGAAAATATTTGAGAATAATCTTCCTATAAATACCAACTCCATTTAATACCATGACACCATATGCACCTGATAACACAATCCTGAGTGAGTAGACTTCAAAATACATAGTTTGGTTGAAATAAGTCCAGCAGTTTTCCAATTTTGGGAATATACAAACAGATAGATAACCAGACAGGCAGACAGCGTGGCAATGCAGCCCCAATGGACCTTGGTATACTGAGGCTTGCAGATTACGAGGTGCCGCATTGTCAGGAGGACGAATCATCTCGGCCGTTATTCTTGGCTTTCTAGACCGAGGCCACCATCTCACCGTCAGATAGCTCCTCAAATGTAATCACGTAGGCTGAGTGGACCTCAAACCAGCCCTCAGATGCAGATATAAATTTCTGACCTGGCTGGTAATCAAACCCGCAGCCTCCGAGTGAGTGGCAGACACGATATTTCTAAACCACGGAACCGACATGGGAAACTGTGTCTCAAATTTTTATATTTACTTATTTGAAACGAACGCTTCGGAAAATGAAATGGCGTACGGTTGTTAGTGCCGGGAATGTCCGATGACATGTTCGGCTCGTCAGATGCAGGACTTTTCACTTGACTCCCGGAGGCGACCTGCGCGTCCTGATGAGGATGAAATGATGATGACGACACATACACCCAGCCCCCGTGACAGCGAAATTAACCAATTATGGATAAAATTTCGACCCTGCCGGGAATCGAACCCGGTACCCCGCTAACCATGTAGCCATGGAGACGGACAACTCTTCGAAATATTCCTAACACACAGTATATTCTTTAACACCTGCTCTCAGAAACTCTGGAAAACATAAGATTGTGAAAAATTCTGACAAAGGAATTCTGTGACTTTCCAGCGTCTGATTTTTGTGAAACTTGGTAATATTGCATGTATTGAGGTAAAAGTAACACCCGTGAAGTATGTTTCCGAGCTCTTTCTATCTCGAATTACTGAAAGGGAAACTCTAAACTCTTAGGTGTAGTTAGGCAACCGGAAAGCGCCTGTTAGAAAAAATTTCGACAGAAGTTAGGTTTATACGTTATCTCAGTTCAATTGCTACTGGAATGTACATCTTATATGAATAAATACTAATTGGTATAAATTACCTGTAAAACGGAAATTTAATGCGATGAGGGCACTTCACAGTTCAAGCTGAAGAACACAATGTACGACGTACAGGTAATTATCGTATCAAGAACACTCCCTAGAAACATGTCCATAACAATTTGCTTTACGTCGCGTCGACTTAGATAGATCTTATGGCAACGATGAAATAGGTAAAAGGGTAGGGGTGAGAAGGAAATGACCGTCGCCTTAATCAAGATACAGCCCCGGTATTTGCCTGGTGTGAAAATGAAAAACCACGGAAAATCATCTTCAGGACTGTCAAAGTTAATTAATTAATGTTATTGGCTTTACGCCGGCCCCGCGGTGTAGGGGTAGCATGTCTGGCTCTTACCCGGAGGCCCAGGGTTCGATTCTCGCCCAGGTCAAGGATTTTTACCTGGATCTGAGGGCTGGTTCAAGGTCCGCTCAGCCTACGTGATTACAGTTAAGGAGCAATTGAATGTGAGATGGCGACCCCGGTCTAGCAAACTAAGAATAACGGCCGAGAGGGTTCATCGTGCTGACCACACAACACCTCATAATCTGTAGGCCTTCGGGCTGAGCAGTGGGCCAAGGCCCTTCGGGCTTTACGTCCCACTAACTACTCTTTTACGGTTTTCGGAGACGCCAAGGTGTACCACCGGACTGAGTCAGGATCGAACCTGCCATGTTGGGGCCGGAAGTCCAGAGTCTCAACCGTGTGAGCCACTTAGTTCGGCAGGACTATCGAAGTTGGATTCGAACCTACAATCTCTCGAATGCAAGCTGATAGCTACGTGACGCAAGCCACATAGTCATAACTCCTTGATTCATTAAAATTAATGTCTGGAACATACTTATTGAATAAAATCTACTGCTGCCAGGCTTAGCGAAGCAGTGGTTGATATTTGGATGAACACAGGTGATTGATTATAAAAATTCTCATGAAGATTTATTGACCGTGAAGTGCTCTCATCACATTACATTTCTGTTTGATAGTTTCAAGAAAAAGCTGAAGCAGGAAAGTCACAACGAACTCGCCTAGTGCGACGGTTCCCCGTGGACTGGAGGAAGAAGAACACTTACTCGGAAATGAAGTGTTGTTTTTGCCATAGAGACTGCCACAAATGTCCTCAAGCTATGCACTTTTCATGGATCCATAAACATTGAGGACAATTTTACTCCTTTTTAAGCAATGTTATATCATTTTCTTAGCATGGCAGATTTTCCTTCTTTCACAACCGACGCTGCATTAAATACAATTAAGGTGTAAACCTGGATAACCGTGGTGTCATTAAAGTTATCTACCGGTTTCATCAGTTAGAAAGCCCGGCTTCATAGCTGAATGGCTAACGCCCTGGCCTTTGGTCTGGAGGGTCCCGGGCTCGATTCCCGGCCTGCTCGGGGATTTCAACATTCAATGGTTAATGTCAGTAGCTCGGGGACAGAGAGGGAGAGAGAGAGTGGGCGCGCGTGCGCGCGTGTGTGTGTGTGTGTGCGTGAGTGCGTGCGTGCGTGTGCGTGCTGCCTTCAGCATTAGAATTCGTCATAGATAGGAGTCCATCCTCTCAGACGCGCAGGTCGCCTGTACGGTGTCAACTTGAAAGAGCTGCACCAGACCTCTTCAGAGCCCACACGCCGTTATTTTTATTATAATTTAGGAAGAACGTGATTCCAAAATTCTTTAAGGTCTCTTCACTTATCTGCTCACTCTCTTCAAGAACAGTAATATTTCAAAGGACTCTTGGAAATGTGTCTGAGGTTGGTGTATAAATGCAGCATGGTTGCTATAATGGGTGTATTAATAGGAGTAGAACGTTGCTCATGTCAGGTTTAACGTTAATATACCCTGGGTGGTGCTAATCGAGCAAGAATATCGTAATCGCTTAACTGTTCGACATTGTGTGAAAGAATAAACTCAATAAACTCTAGCTGCCTTGCATCATCACCTGCGATCGACGTAGGGCGGGTGTACTAGTTAATTAATTTGCAAGTATTCAGTCCTCATAATTGGTTAATTCCCCTGGCACGAGGACCAGGTGTATGTGTCGTCTTCATCAGCATTTCATCCTCATCACGACGCGCAGGTCGCCTATGGGAGTTAAATCAAAAGACATGCACCAGGCTACACGCCATTATATTATTAGTCCTCGTATTTTAGAGTTTTAGTTTGTAAATATCTCACCTGATTCCTTACTACAGCTGACCCATCATACACAAATAACACTTGAATATTCACTAAAACCCTTTCTAAAACGTATCGAGCAGTGACATGCACCGTAATCGCACAGTGCAGTGAACAGTAACCATGTGTTTACATCCCGCTAATTATTTGTGTTTTGTTTAGCCGAGACGAAAAGACACTAAATTCCTTTATCATAACCGAAAAATAATGTTTGTGTGTCTCTAGAAGAGGTTGAAATAACCACAAATCCCTAAATGAGTATGACATTTTTTAAATTTCCCCTGTTAAAAAAAATCTCAAATCCGCTGGGTGTAGTCGAAAAATTGTTACATTGGCACCTGATTTGGTTCACTCTGAAACAGTGAAAGTAAATACCCAACATTTCTCTTTTCGGTTTATAATTTTTCTCATATTCTTTGTGTTTCTAATTTCCTACAGTTTCTTCCATGAGAAAGTATTTCCTCATTGCCTCATTGAAGAAAGGGGGTTGATACTTTCGTTCGACCTACGAGACTGCTCTAAAGAAAGTTAACAAAACTATTCCTGTCACCATCTAGTGTAGAGAATATCAACTATGCGGAAGATCTTTTACAGCACCGAAGTGTTCGGTCCGAAAATCTTTGTATCCTTAGCCAGTGGATTTCACAGTAACCCCCCACTCCCTCGTCCTCACGCAGCTGTAAATGAGGGTATGGTACTGGCGAATGAGAGAGGAAGTCCACAACTAAAATGTGACCATTACTATGTTGCCAAGTCTCTCCCAACATACAGAAAAGGAGTGTAATGCACACAAGCTAAAAAACGCATCTTTTAAAGAATACGTCGAACGAGTCCTGTAAATAAAATAGTGGCAACGTAGTCCAGACCACCGTAGCTAGAAGAGAGACGATAAGTGTCACGAGACGGATGCGCAGTAGACTGGCGTGGTCGTGACGTCACAGGACTCGCCCTCCCATTGCACTACGGATTGTCTGGCGCGTTATTATCAATCAATATACGGCACTCTTCGGTGTCGGTTTTTTATTCTAAACAGTGAAGTTCGGTGCATTGCTGTTTGTCTGCGGTCTGCACATTATTTCTTTAATTATTTAATTACTTCCGAGACTTGCGAATATTGCGAAAGTTGCGAATTTGTGCGTATCGTTCGTGAGTGAAATGAATTCCAGTGTAGCCTGTGTGTCATGTCTGTGCTGTTAAATGCCGTGCTGTGCGGTTTCAGGATGTACGAACCATCACAACATACGGGCAAACAGTATTTGGGAGCGGCCAGGTGGCGCTGTTGTTAGTGTGTAGTGTGTGTTTGACGGGCATCCAATTGGGAGTGTTGTTGCTGTGTGGCGTTGAAATGAAGAGTGTCTTTTTCACCGATCTAAAGCATGTTTTCAAAATGTGATCAGCGTTTGTGGATTAAAATCGAGGTTGCTCGTGGCAAAAATGCATCAGAGGATTACGTGAAGCATGCGGCGAGAACGCATTAAGAGTAGAACCTCGCCTGAAAGCTGATGTAAAATATTTTAAATTTGCAGTATAGATTTAAGAAAATGTCGGCCTTATTACTTTGTTTTATTTGGAACATTTATCGGAGCAAAAGTTGTCAACGAATAAACAATGGTCATTCGTTGGCGTTTAAGCAAACAGGAAGTTTGTCACCGTACTTCCTGTAGGCCTATGTGCTGCTTTATTTCAGGGCAATAAACCAAGGAATTCAAGTCCTCATTATTCATAAACTGAGGAATATTTCGTATTCTAAGATCATGAACATCAATGATTAAATTTAAACGTGTAATTTTATGGTTTTTAAATGGTCATTAACTAGTCCGACTCCTTGGCCGAATGGTCAGCGTTGAGGCGTTCGGTTCAGAAGGTCTGGGTTCGATTCCCGGCCCGGTCGGGGTTTTTAATCGCGTCTGATTAATTCCTCTGCCTCGGCGACAGGCTGTTTGTATTTGTCCCAACACGTTCCTCTTCATATTCAGACAACACAACACACCACACTACCAACCATCACGGAAACACACAATAGTGATTACATCCCTCAGGAAGCGTCAGCAAGGGCATCCGGCCGTAAAAAGGCCAAATCCACGTGTGCGACACAGTTCGCACCCGCGACCCCACGGATTTTGAAAAGTGGTGGTGGTAGTAGTAGTAGTAGATAACGGTTATTTACTGGAGAACCCGACATTAGTAATACACAATACAATAGTCAGTCACGTTCTGGCTACTAAAGGATCGCGTCACCCAGATGGATAGGGACCTTCTTCCTCAAGATTACGTCAGTGTACTAATCGCAAACATGCCACAGCGTGTCAGATTCCTGAACAATCACAGAGGACGCCATGCCCGGCACTAAGGCAGAGTAAAGAAAGGACAACCCAAACAGTAACCTTTTCATTATTAGTGTTTATTTAGGTTACATATTGGAAGATAAACGTTTGAGTTTGTAAAAGTTTACATTTCCAGGTTGTGCGTCTTTGTGATACAATAAACAACATTTTGTAACTTTATTATTGCATTGCATCCTTGATATTCCAAACATTTTTTTGCGGTATATATCCAGGATGTCCCAGGGGGAACGGTAAGTATTCAGGGATATGAGAGGAACAATCATTTGAAGCAAAAGTACTTCATATGGACATACGCCATGATTTCCGGTATAGAACACATTTAATGTGCACTTGTCTTTGAGCTAGTGGCGCGCACGTAGGCTATGTGTCTTACCCACCCAACCTCTTTGACGTTTTCCGCATGTAAAGTTCGCCATACACGTGTTCGTGGGACATTGATACGTGCAGAAAGTCGCCGTGTGCTGGCAGTAGGACCGCGCTGCATCATTTCAACAACGTGTTGCTGTTCCTGCACAGGTTGTAGAACTATACGTTCAGAAGAAAAATGGGAACCTGGAAGAATACCTGTTTCACGCAATGTGCTGAAAACTCTGGTAAATATTCCACGATCAGGAATTCGACATGTCGGAAAGGGCCGGCGGTATTTTCCTCGACAGCAGCAGGAGCTCTACCATCTCAGAAGCTGTAAACATACACCATATCTGCATATTCTTCATTAGTGTAGACGTGTGGCATTTTAGCAAGGCCAACTAGATATACAGGCCATAAGGCTCCCCCTCCACTTCGGGCGCTACGTCACACTAGTCGCCAGCCGCTTCACTTCTCGCCAGTGACTTTTAAGCTGATCTGAACTTCGCAGCAGTGAGGCTATCGATGGTGTTGAATGATTTAAACGTGTGTGAACATTTTGAATTATGGCCACGTCGTGTTGTATTCCTGGTTGTAGAATAAACTACAGTTCAAAACAGCCTAATATTTCAGTGTTTAAATTTCCTACTGGCGTGTTTCGGAAACAAAAGTGGATCATAGCTATCCATCGAACCGAATTCATCCCTTCAGCAAGCTCGGTTGTGTGCATAAAACACTTCGACGAAGTTTCGTAATTAGGGACGATTCCGTTAAAAGACCTGATGAGTCTCTTTTAACTGTAAAACCTAACCATTTAAAACTCTCAAACGATGCTATTCCTAAGTTTTAAAATGTGCCTGCCTATCTGCATAAAAAATCTTCCAACAACGAGCAACGAGCAAAAATCCTATTCAAAGACAAGAAGAAATTGAAAAACGGGAAGAGAAAGGAAAGAAAGAAAGCTGACGAAGAATATGACAGGATCAAGGACGACGTTCATGGTAATTTCAGTATTAAACGCAAATTAGATTTGGACAAAGTTTCCGTCAACTTTAACAGCCAAAGTCTGTATTTTCAAAATGTATGTGACTGAGGAAAATATTCCGAAAATTGGTACTTCCTTAACATTAAACGAGGCTCTTGATTTTAAATCCATTAAACATGATATTTTCATGAGTTATAACCATGATATACGTGCATTAGGTGATGGGGGCAAGATATTAAAATGGTCAAATTAGAAAAGTATTTATAACTTCCTGTTTAGACCTGCTCGTAACTCAAAAGTGACTGTCCACGACAAAATAGAATCTGTACACAAAATAATCGATGAAATTGAAAGTGAAGTTAATGAGTGTATCATTACTGATAATTTTTTTTTAAAGGAACAGTTAAATATAGCCTTTGCAAAGAAAGTATCTTACTCCTGTATTCTAATAACATGGTTCACTTCAATATTTTTCGCATTTCCTGGGGCGTAAAAGAAGATAAGACAGTCAACGTTTCTTACAATGCCCCACTTGGTTATTCACAGTCTTTTACTGCAAAACTAGGCACGGGAAATTCGGGTATTGATGATTCACATTGGAACTTGAAAAAAGAAACTAAAATTGTTAAAGGAGCATGAAATATTTTGTAACTTGTTGAATGGAGTCTACATAAAACGTGAGCTGATCTATAAAGGAGGAAAGGTTTTATTTTTGTTTTTGCCAGTGGCTTTACGTCGCACCGACACAGATAGGTCTTATGGCGACGATGGGATAGGAGAGGCATAACAGCTGGAGGGAAGCGGCCGTGGCCTTAATTAAGGTACAGCCCCAGCATTTGCCTGGTGTGAAAATGGGGAAACTACGGAAAACCTCCTTCAGGGCTGCCGACAGTGGGATTCGAACCCACTATCTCCCGATGCACGTTCACAGCCGCACGCCCCTAACCGCACGGCCAGATCGCCCGCTAGGAGGAAAGGTAGAGGGAGTTGCTTTTAGTAGTAAAAGCGGAGAAAATAACACTACATTAGCTACAACTGCACAAACTTTTATGTTGTCATCCAGTCTTTAAAAAAATAAAGACGTTGTTGATTTGTTTCCATGTAAGAACCTAATATGACATTTCTTAGAAGAACTAACTTTGCAAGTCTTTAAAGTATTAACAGATAGTCCTATAGCTTATAAGGTAGCATGCATAATTTCTAATAATAACAGGAAAATGTTTGAAAAGCTGTGCAAAAGCAATTTACAAACCACTTTTCAAAATCCATTTGACGAAACACACACACACAAAAAATTGTTTGATACTGGTCATTTATTTAAAATCTTAATAAATAACTGGCTTAATCAAGCTGACAACTTATCCTGACTTTTACAACTCTGAGTCAGACAAAAAAATGTCTGAGTCTATCTAGTGCGGCCTTGGCTTGCTCCTGCCCTGTACCAAAAGGTGTTGTACCAGACTATTTTAGAGCTACAAAATGTTAACCTGTATACAAATGTTTTTACATGAGGATTCTCAGAGAAAAATTCTGACTTCGCTTGTCAACAATGTTCTGGAAAACGAAAATGTTTAAACATGCTGTGATTAAATAAATAGTTTTAAACATTTCGTTGACAGATGTATATACATCTTTTGTAATATATTATTGAATAACAATAGAAAAGTTACCGTAGATAAACTCATCGCTGAGAAGAAGAAATCCTCAGGAAAATAAAAATGTACAAACTGAAACCTTAGGAATTCTTAGGTAAGTTTTAAGTTGCAGCTTAATTTCTAAGAAAGGTTTCAGACTTTTGTTGTGAATTGCCATCATGCATTTTCCTAGTAACATTAAAACTTTTTGTATACGTATTATGCGTTCTAATCTTTTAAAGATACCGTGTTGAGTTACAAGTGACAGATGTCATCATAATTTTACGTAAAGAAATGTACATGTACTGCCCTTCCAGTTTTCTCCCCGCATAAAACTCGTGTAGTATACAAGCCTAAGTAAAACCACAATTGAAGGAGTGTTCAATTTTATCGTTAAGGTTGAATAAATGAACAATATCATGGTGAAAGTGAGAGCGGGCCCTACACTGCCATGCTGAACGCCAGCCACTAGCGTGACGTCACGGTCCGAGCCTTGTGGCCTGTCTATCTAGTGCGGCCTTGCATTTTAGCCCCAGCGCGTGTACAAACAGAGTTAACCGATGCGTCTCTCTGGTACACTCTCAGTTCCTCGCACTACTTCACTCACAACACGCCCTGGACAACTGCGCGGTCAACGAGCTAGATTTAGGGTACGTCCAAGATGCACGCTGGTTTTCTGAGTCAGACAGTCGGCGCCGAGTCGGCATAAGTATATCCTTTGTTGCTAAGCGGGACTGGCCATAATGCACCTGCGCACTGGTAGTCTGTCTGACTCAGATGTTTACCGGAATGATTAGTTCATTCTGGTTTCAGACAACCTGCCGCGCAGGCTGTTGATTTTCGTGTTGAGGGTGTTTGACATTTTGTTAACGATGGATATCGAGGATTTGATTTCAAAAGTGCAACTTAATTCTCCGATATGGGATAAGCGAATTAAAGATCTTTCCAATAGGAACATCGCCTGTGTTCAATTTTTAACAAAATAAAACGTATCCGAACTCATTCTGAAATATTAAAAAAATCTGTTTTCGTCGGCAAGTAACTGTGGAAAAAGGTGTTTGTTTTCCCCGTAAATAGATCTTAATTCATTAATTGGATGTATATCACTTCTCATTCGTTTTAACTTGGTTTTAACATTGTCACTTAACAGCAATAGAGCTGCAGCCTGTTCTCTTGTTAGTTCCATGCTACACTGATCAGTTGTATCTCATATCTTTTCTTTTGTGGCAGCTCTGTCTGCGCTGACAACCAGCTTTCATAATGGCCACATCCCAACTGCCGCTCGGAGTCAGACAGTCAGTGCCGACTGTCTGACTCAGACAACCAGCACGCATCTTGGACGTACCCTAATGGCAGAAAGACATCCCGAGCAAAGAGGTTGAAAGCAACAAGGCGGGTTGGGCTAGATTAAATGTCAAAGAGGTTGGGTGGGTAAGACACATACGTGCGTGCCACTAGCTCAAAAACACACGTACATTAAATGTGTTCTGTCTCGGAAACTATTCGGAATAGGGCATATGTCCATATTCAGTTTTTGCTTCAAATGATCATTCCTGTCATATCCCTTAATATTGTCCTTTCCTTCTGGGACAACCTGTATGAGTTTATTCTGTCTTAAAATGTCGTTATAGCCCCACTGTCGGCAACCCTGAAGATGGTTTTCCGTAGTTTCCAATTTTCACACCAGGCAAATGCCGGGGCTGTACCTTAATTAAGGCCACGGCCGCTTCTTTCCAATTCCTAGACCTTTCCTATCCCATCGTCGCCATAAGATCTATCTGTGTCGGTGCGACGTAAAGCAAATAGCAAAAAAAAAAATGTAGTTATTATCTGTAATCGTAACTCCAAGTTATTTAAAACTCCGGCAGCATTCGTAGTCATGACCATTAAGTTGCCCGGTTGTATTCTGTACTCTCTGTCTCCCCCTAAATAATTGATAACACATATTACCGGCACACTTTTTAGCGATAGATTTACACCCTAGTGCTGAATCGGTACACCTCTGCAATCTTCGAGATTCGTATTGGCAACCTTTGAACACAAACTATGAATCGCTTATGCGACATCTGGCGTACACTTGACGTACTCATACTGTTGTTGTTTACACAGCAAAGCCAAACTATAGAATTCATGCTAGGAACAAGATTTGCATCGAGAAATGTTATGTAGTGTGTGTGTGACACAGTTGTTGGCTTAATATAATAAAAGTTTAGAAAATTCATATCGATCGATCATATTATCGATTCCATTCAGATTTCATTTTCATTCAGTTGGCAGTACTACCGAAACCGGGAGAGCTTCCTCCTTACTCCTCACCCCTGTACACAAATCTATCGCTTAAAAAGTGTCCCGATAATACTTAGTATATGACTTATCGACCTTCGATCCTATCTCATTACCAAATTGTTCTGTTTTTGTTAGTTTTCCTTCACGATTCTTTCTTCTAGCTAAGAAGTCTATATCATTTGCAATTTGCTTTACGTCGCACCAACACAGACAGGTCTTATGGCGACGATGGGAAACCACGGAAAATCATCTTCAAGGCTGCCAACAGTGGGGTTAGAACCCACCATCTCCCGGATGCAAGCTCACAGCTGCACGTCCCTAACCGCACGGCCAGCTCGCCCGGTAACACGTCTATATAATCTGTATAAGCTTGATCAGGAGTCATTCGATTTCTCCAGGCTACTCTCTTGTGCCTTTCTCATGAGCTTCTCCAAGCAATATTGAATAGTAGAGTGCAGAGTACATCATCTTTTCTCATGAGCTTCTCCAAGCAATATTGAATAGTAGAGTGCAGAGTACATCACCTTTTATCATGAGCTTCTCCAAGCAATATTAAATCGTAGAGTGCAGAGTACATCACCTTTTCGTAATCCTTCGTTATCATAGAAATCTTCTGATAATTTACCTTCACCATACATACTGCCGTTGTGAACCAATCTTATTAATTTGGGTCCTCTTTCAACGCTAACCATAGCACATCCCTTCTGATTTTTTTTCGTGTGGCTATTTCTAGCCGAGTGCAACCCTTGTAAGGGTTGTAAGGCAGACCCTCCGATGAGGGTGGGCGGCATCTGCCATGTGTAGTGTTATTGTGGTGGAGGATAGTGTTATGTGTGGCATGTGAGTTGCAGGAATGTTGGGGACAGCACAAACACCCAGCCCCGAGCCATTGGAATTAACCAATGAAGATTAAAATCCGCGACCCGGCCGGGATTCCAACCCGGGACCCTCTGAACCGAAGGTCAATACGCTGACCATTCAGCTAACAAGTCGGACATCGCTTCTGATGATATATGTCTACAGTGAACTTAAGGTGGAGGGAAATAAAACCTAAAAAAATCTGTTTTATAAAAGTGAGTAGGGTACTTTCTAGAGTCCGAACTTACGCACGTGCTATTGTTTTTATGTACAAGGAAATGTCATGGAGCTCGAAAGGTAATATATAAATGATAATGGTTGTTCTTTTTATAACTGCGATTTTAATTTTAAATAAGAAAACGGTTTATGAAAATTGTTAACTACAATGGCCACATAAAACTTCTGGAAATTACTCATCATTATTCTTAGTGTAAATTACTTGCAATAAAACGATTGTTTTCTTAAGAGAAGAAAGTATATTGTTTTCATGAGCGTCTGGCAGTTTTCCAAGTAAATGTTAAGTATTTGCGCGTGTTCGAAGGTCATGATCAAGACTTGAAAGGTAATTTTCTCTTGCAACCTGTGTAAATATAGCAGTTACTTTAACAACTAGAAATTTATACTATATAATACTTTTTCTTCCTCCTGAACTCTTTCTATTTACATGGGGTCGATACTACTGGTCATTCCAGCTCTGGAACTTTGGACGGTTAGATCGGCACCGTAGTACTGTTCGTTAAAAGTTAGAAAATGTGCGGTTCTTCATTTGATCGAGCATTTCATTTGATAACATTGCTTTTAATCGCGACATTCCTTTTGAAGTCTTTGTAATGACCTCTGTTGACTTCAGTTGGGAAAACCACATAGACAGTCTTTTTGAGAATGCCGTAGCGAAGCACAGGTACATCAGCTTGTTATTACATAAATTAACCAGTAAATTAGTTCTGTCCATATAGTAAGGAAGAATATATACGGTGAACCCGAACTCCACCGACAAAGTTTCGGAGGTTGTTCAGGGGTACCTTCTGAGTATACTGGTATAACGGACCCGTGGTCTCTGATAGCTCGTTACCGGGTAATTACATTTAATCTGGCTTGTTGCCCCAGTTAGCTTTGTATCAGTATTGTAATAATAATAATAATAATAATAATAATAGTAATAATAATAATAATAATAATAATAATAATACTAATAATAATAATAATAATATTTGGGTGAGACAATTCAAGAAAATGGTTTAGGAAAATCTGCTATAGAGGAGAGGATACAAAAGATGGAAAGAGCGTACGGTATAACTAAGAATACTTATAACAAAAAGTGCTTATCAAGAAAACTTAAAATAAAGCACTACAACACAGTAGTGAAACCAGAATGCCTTTATGCCAGCGAATGTCTAGCACTGAACTATAAGCTCGAAAAATTAGAAATATTAGAAAGAAGAATTATAAGGAAAATATTAGGTCCTCTAAGAATTGCAGAGTTTTGGAAATTAAGAAGTAACAATGAAATTTACCAGAACATAGAAAACATATCAGAAACAATAAGAAAAAGGAAACTGCTATTTCTTGGACACATTTACAGAATGGATGACAATAGACTAACTAAACGAATTTTCAAGTACCTTTGGGAAAATAAATCAACTACCACCTGGATTCAAGAAGTCAAGAAAGACCTGGAAAGGAACAACATACGAGAAGAAGAATTATTGGAAAGAAAGATTTTTAGGAAGAAAGTCTTACAAATGGAAGGATTCCAAGGGAGGAAGGAAAAGAAAACAGGCACAAAGTGGACTGAAGACAGAAAAAAGAAGCACAGTGAAACAATGAAAGAATACTGGAAGAAAAGGAAAGAACTAAAGAGGAAGAATTGAAATTGTAACGTGGTCCTTAGAAGGCCGGAACGCAATAATAATAATAATAATAATAATAATAATAATAATAATAAGACTATGGTATTTGTTTTACGTCCGCCCTAAATGCTAATCTTTGACGGACGCCGGGTGTCGTAATTTTGTTCTGCAGGAGTTCTTTAACATCCCGGAATCCAGCGACACGGAGTTGTTACCTTTAAAACACCCTTTAAAGCAGGGGCGTGCGCAGAAATTACTTTTAAAGAAGGCGGGGGATTAAACATTAAAACCTGAAGACTTTTATAAAATAATGTTGGGTGTATATTGTGAAATTAGAAATACTAACCGCTTCTGTGGTGTAGTGGTTAGTGTGATTAGCTGCCACCCCCGGAGCCCGGGTTCGATTCCCGGCTCTACCACGAAATTTTAAAAGTGGTACGAGGGCTGGAACGGGGTCCACTCAGCCTCGGGAGGTCAACTGAGTAGAGGTGGGTTCGATTCCCACCTTAGCCATCCTGGAAGTGGTTTTCTGTGGTTTCCCACTTCTCCTCCAGGCAAATGCCAGGATGGTACCTAACTTAAGGCAACGGTTGCTTCCTTCCCTCTTCCTTGTCTATCCCTTCCAATCTTCTCATCCTCCACCAAGGCCCCTGTTCAGCATAGCAGGTGAGGCCGCCTGGGCGAGGTACTGGTCCTCCCACTCAGTTTTCCCCCCGACCTAAAGTCTCACGCTCCAGGACACTGCCCTTGAGGCGGTAGAGGTGAGATTCCTCACTGAGTCCGAGAGAGAAACGAACCCTGGAGGGTAAGCAGATTAAGAAAATAACACAATTATTTAATTGACACATCTGTATTCATGTTGATGTTTACAATAGCAGACGCCTTCTGGTGTCTTTGGCCAGCTCATGGATTATATTTTCTACGGTCACATGTTTTTCTTTGTGTATAGGCTACGAAAGAGCTAACACATTCAATCTTTCCTGTGCAGTCATGTTGTGCAAAAAACCGATTAAATATGGTGTGGCAGTGGTTACTGCCAACTGTTTCAGTGCTCTGTGTATTGTTGGGAAAATATCACTGTAGCAAAATGTTAAGTGTTTAAATGAAGTTCATTGGTTCAGGATGAATGCTTTTAGAAGAAAAACCATATATTTATATTTATTAATGGAAGCTTCAACGAATAGGCAGTTCAAATTCATAGCAAAATAATGAGCTATCTAAAATCTTCATTTACATGGTTGCCACAATTAATCAAACTTCAAAATTGGGGGGAGGAGATTTATCCCTCCATCCCCCACCCCCTTTGCTTACGCCCCTGATTTAAATGTCACCGACCTGAGCCGGGTTTGAACCTGCAAACCCACGTTCTGCCGTGAACATGGTAGTCGACATTTTGGACAAGACCTGTAAGTGAACAGTTCTGCATTTGTTACGTACTCTACTGTACAGTGCAGTAGGCCTACAGTACACTGACAGAACGAGTTGAACACACTGTGATAAATGTGTACATGATTCGCCCTAGGTTTGTTGCATTACTCTTTGCGTTGTGTTGTATGTTTTGAATATTCCATATTACAGGTTTTTTCACTGTTGTGAACGTATTTTCACACAAACAAGGATGCTTGCGGTAAGGAGCCGAATAAATTATAAATACATTATTACTCAACAACGAGCCACTAGAGACCACGGGTCCCTTTTATTGGCATACTCAGACGGTATCCTCGAACAACCTCCGACAGTACCAAAAATACATAATGTCGAAAAGTGCGATAAAACTTTTTAACTTCCTGAAACACTGATGAAAGACGTGGCACTGGCTGTTTTGAAATCATCAGTCAGCAATTTGAGAAAGGATCCATTGTGTGCAAGCTTTGAAGATTTTATTCAGGTACCAACGTCCCCTTTTTGTAATGAAGTCCCTATTGTTATTACAGAAAATCTTGCTTAAACCAAAATGACCAAGGAGATACAGGGCCTTATTCTTATGCATTTTCTTCTCTTTGACACTACCGTGTTATTTTCAAAAAGCAAGTCATTCCGGTTGGGGATATCGTCGACAAGACGTGGTCGTTAATGAACTGCTACGTGCTACGGGTTCGTTAATTTTTGTATTGTGTTTCATATATCGAAGTTTTCGAAGTTTCTTTGATAAGGGAACATGCATTATTACTGTGTACAAGTGCATTTACAGCATGACTAGATCATCAACTGAAAAATTTAAGTAGTGCAGAGCAGGCTCAAATAATTACAGTATCACACACAACAGTTATCTCAATAACAATGATTTTCTGACAGTTCCACCGTCATAACTCATAACTGTACTGGGTTGATGTCCAAAGATGTTCTCGAACTAATAGCAACATAAATATCGAGCGTGGTACGATTACCCGCCTGCCATTTTTACTTTTAAATGATTTAATGCACTGCATTTAGGGGTTTCCATTCTATGCAGCCTTTTTTAAATCCTCAGAGGCTCCAAAACAGTGTTGGTCAGTTCCGGTTTTGTCAGGGTCCGTCTTATATGGTTTTTACTTCACCCACAATCTTCATCTGGAATTTTTATTCACTTTATCTTTGACCATCCCTAAATGAGGGATATTAAAAACTAGAAAAGCAGCTGGAATTCATAAGATTTTGGGGGATATACTAAAGACAATGGGTTGGGATATAGTACCGTATCTGAAGTATCTTACTTGATCATTGCTTGCATGAAGGTGCTATACCAAATGAATGGAGAGTTGCAATAGTAGCCCCTGTGTATGAAGGAAAGGGTGACCGAGCTTGATAGCTGCAGTCGCTTAAGTGCGGCCAGTATCCAGTAATCGGCAGCCCTGAAGATGGTTTTCCGTGGTTTCCCATTTTCACACCAGGCAAATGCCGGGGCTGTACCTTAATTAAGGCCACGGCCGCTTCCTTCTAATTCCTAGGCCTTTCCTATCCCATCGTCGCCATAAGACATATCTGTGTCGGTGCGACGTAAAGCAAAAAAAAAAAAAAAAAAAAAAAAAAAGGAAAGGAAAGGGTGATCGACATAAAGCTGAACATTACAGGCCGGTCAGTTTGACATGTATTACATGTAAGCTTTGGGAAAGCACTCTTTCCGATTACACTAGACATGTTTACAAAATTAATAACTGGTTCGATAGAAGGAATTTCGGGTTTAGGAAAGTTTATTCCATTGAAGCTCAACATGTAGGATTTCAGCAAGATAAAGCAGATTTTATTGGACTGAGAAGGTCAAATGGACTGTATTGCGAGTGACATATGTAAGGCATTTGATAGGGCAGATCATGGGAGACTACTGGAAAAAATGAGTGCAATTGGACTAGACAAAAGAGTGACTGAACTAGAAAATAGATCTCAGAGAATTATAGTAGGCGAAGCTTTATCTGACCCTGCAACAATTAAGAGGGGAATTCCTCAAGGACCTTTATATTTTCTTATATATAAATGATAATAAAGAAGTGGAATCAGAGATAAAGCTTTTTGCAGGTGATGTTATTCTGTATAGAGTAATAAATAAGTTACAAGATTGTGAGAAACTGCAAAATGACCTCGATAATGTTGTGAGATGAACATTTCAATGGTATGATGATAAACGTGGTTAAAAGTCAGGTTGTGAGTTTCACAAATAGGAAAAGTCCCCTTAGTTTTAATTTCTGCGTTGATGGGGTGAAAGTTCCTTTTAGAGATCATTTTAAGTACCTAGGTGTTAATACAAGGAAAGATCTTCATTGGGGTAATCACATAAATATGATTGTAAATAAAGGGTACAGATCTCTGCACAGGTTATAAGGGTGTTTAGGGGTTGCAGTAAGGATGTAAAAGAGAGGGCATATAAGTCTCCGGTAATATCCCAACTAGAATATGGTTCCAGGATTACTAGATTCAAGAACAGAAAATAATACAAAGGAAAACAGTTCGATTTGTTCTGGATGATTTCCGCCAAAAGAGTAGCGTTACGAAAATGTTGCAAAGTTTGGGCTGGGAAGACTTGGGAGAAAGGAGAAGAGCTGCTCGACTAAGTGGTATGTTCCGAGCTGTCAGTAGAGAGATGGCGTGGAATGACATTAGTAGACGAATAAGTTTGAGTGGCGTCTTTAAAAGTAGGAAAGCTCACAATATGAAGATAAAGTTGGCATTCAGGAGGACAAACTGGGGCAAATATTCGTTTATAGGAAGGAAATTACCAGTTTTTTTGCAATCTTTTGAGAAAAGTCTAGGGAAACAACAGAAAAGGAATCTGTCCCCAAATTCAGATCAGTAGTGATGGAAGATGAATTTTGCTTTTAGCCTTAATTTCTTATAATTATGCAAAAGAAATACACGTTTAGGCATTTACGTTAACCCTCTACTAATTTGACGTATCTCTGCGAGGAATGTCGTGCGATTAGTTTGCATAGACTGCCCCGTTATTCTCAGTCAGCCATACAAAGCAAACCATTAACTTATTAACATTATGTGTACCGAGCAAGTGGCTGCACGGTTTGGGTCACGGAGCTATAACTTTACATTTGGGAGATAGTGGGTTCGAACCCCACTGCCGGCAACCCTGAAGGTGGTTTGTTTCCCATTTTCACACCAGGTAAATCCCGGGACTAGACCCCTATACCTTAAGTAAGGCCACGATCGCTTTCTTTCCACTCTTAGCCCTTTGCTATCCCATCGTCTCCATAATACCTATCTGTGTCGGTGTGACGTAAAGTAAATTGAAATAAACAAACCATTTATGTGCATTAAGTTTAATTGTCGTCCGCCTCTGTGGTGTAGTGGTTAGTGTGATTAGCTGCCACCCCCGGAGGCCCGGGTTCGATTCCCGGCTCTGCCACGAAATTTGAAAAGTGGTATGAGGGCTGGAACGGGGTCCACTCAGCCTCGGGAGGTCAACTGAGTAGAGGTGGGTTCGATTCCCACCTCAGCCATCCTGGAAGTGGTTTTCCGTGGTTTCACACTTCTCCTCCAGGCGAATGCCGGGATGGTACCTAACATAAGGCCACGGCCGCATCCTTCCCTCTTCCTTGCCTATCCCTTCCAATCTTCCCATCCCTCAACAAGGCCCCTATTCAGCATAGCAGGTGAGGCCGCCTGGGCGAGGTACTGGTCATTCTCCCCAGTTGTATCCCCGACCAAGAGTCTGAAGCTCCAGGACACTGCCTTTGAGGCGGTAGAGGTGGGATCCCTCGCTGTGTCCGAGGGAAAAGCCGACCCTGGAGGGTATACAGATGATGATGATGAAGTTTAATTGTCAAATAGTACATACCTAGTGTATTTTTACCCACAGTGGGTGCCGGTCTGCGGCATGACCAGATAACTTTACAAAGATACTAGTCACATTTTTTAACACGTAATAATATGATAGTCCGTCTCTATGGTGTAGTGGTTAGTGTGATTAGCTGCCACCTCCGGAGGGCCGGGCTCTATTCCCGGCTCTGACACGAAATTTGAAAAGTGGTACAAGGGCTGGAACGGAATCCACTCAGCATCGGGACGTGAACTGACTAGCCCCCACTGTAAGTGGGAGCGGTAGAATAATACCCAAGGCATCCCCTGCCTGCCGTAAGAGGCGCCTAAAATGAGTCCCATTGCTCTCAACTTGGGAGCGTGGGTTTGCGACCACGAGGCCTTTAGCTGAGTTCCGGAATTGTTTCGACTTACTTGTGCCAGGCTCCTCAATTTCATCTATCCTATCCGACCTCCCTTGGTCAACTCTTGTTTTTTCCGACCCCGACGGGAGGCCTATTAGGTTGCAAGGCCTAGCGAGTCTTTCGTGGCCTTTGTCTACCTTTGGCCAATACCCTCATTTTTAGAAGTGTCGGATCCCTTCCATTTTTCTCTCTGATTGGAGTAATGTAGAGGATGACTGGGTAGTTGTACTTCCTCTTAAAACAATAATCACTACCATCACCACTCAACTGAGCAGAGGAGGATTCGATTCCCTCCTCAGCCATCCTCGAAGTGATTTTCCATGGTTTCCCACTTCTCCTCCAGGCAAATGCCGATATGGTACCTAACTAAATGCCAAGGCCGTTTCCTTCCCTCATCCTTGTCTATCCCTTCCAATCTTCCCATCCCTCCACAAGGTCCCTGTTCAGCATAACTGGTGAGGCCACCTGGGCGAGGTACTGGTCCTCCCACTCAGTTGTTTCCCCCGACCTAAAGTCTCACGGTCCAGGACACTGCCCTTGAGGCGGTAGAGGTGAGATTCCTCACTGAGCCCGAGAGAAAAACCAACCCTGGATGGTAAACGGATTAAGGAAGAAAGAAACAAAGAAAGAAAGAAAGAAAATTAATATGGAAACAGAATATCGATTTCTTTGATTGATTAGGAATTATTTCTATTTAACTTGCTTACTTCATGGCTCTAAAGCCTTTGAAGGGCCTTGGCCTCCTTAATGACTTCCACCCACTTCGCTCCACCCCGTGCATTCCTCCACCAACCTCGGATTCCCAGACGATGTAAATCTTCCTCCACATCATCCAGGCATGCCTTCCTTGGTCTACCTCTGAGTAACATCTTAGGTAAATAACCCTGTATATTATATAATGTTTCTATATTTGTAAATATTATTCATATCCTACTAAATTATTATTGATGAAACAAATCCCATTCTTTTTTTTTTTAATATATGTGTGCCGCCCGTATCGAAGTTGTGTCTCAAATATTCTATGACTGTCGTATCATATCACTATCATTTTTCCCAAGTTATTCTGAACAACTCATTACTCATTCGGTATTATTGCAAAACATGAAAATGAAAATCCTCAGCCTGTTTTCCAGTCATTCGACCGGGTCACGAGCCCCATCTAGCGACGAGGATAGGAATCCCTTGCGGGTGGGGGCGCTGGAATAACAACCACAGTATCCCCTGCCTGTCGCAAAAGGTGACTAAAATGTGCCCAATGGGCTCTCAACTCGGAAGCGTGGATTGCGACCACAGGGCCGTTAGCTGAATCCTGGCATTGCTTCCACTTACTTGTGCCAGGCTCCTCCCTAGGACAACTCTTATTCTTTTCCAACCTCGACGCTATTAGAGCATTCGTAGTCTAGGGAGTATTTCATTTTCATGGCCGTCATGGCCCTCGTCTTTCTTTGGCCGATATCTTCATTTTTCGAAGTATCGGATCCCGACCATTTTTTTCTCACATTAGTGTTATGTAGAGGATGGTTGCCTAGTTGCACTTCCTATTAAAACAATATTCATCACCACCACCATGATAATTATGCCGGCTGTCTCACTCCTCTGGAGCAATGATTTATTACCGAGAGATGAAATGTAATTATATTGGAGATTTTCGGTGGAATGAAATATGACAGGGAAAACCGGAGTAGCCGGAGAAAAACCTGTCTCACCTCCCCTTTCTTCAGCACAAATCTCACAAGGAGTGACCGGGATTTGACCCACGGAACGCAGCGGTGAAAGGCCGGCGCGCTGCCGTCTGTGCCACGCAGGCTCGCTAGTACAAAAGATTCATGGTCTAAAATAACTTTCCATATACTTTAGCAGAAGATATAAGCTATTTTAAGATTTATAATTAGTATGTAAAAACACAGGTTCCTTATAATGATTTAGAACCTCATTCGAGCTACAGGTATTCTGAAACTAGTCACGATCCAGCCGCCGCACAGCGGGTCATCATATTCCAGGTGGTTCATAATGGGTTAACTTTTCCCGTTATTCTCTGAAGCCATTCAGTTCAGTTGGTATGGAACTAGCTGTATATTTCCAAATGCATGGGCCTTGGTCAACTACCTTTTAATATTTTAAAGCATGGTGTCGTATGATTTCTACTTGTACACGCGTTCGGATGCATCAAACTACCTCACTAAGTTTTCTGTATTTCACGACAACCAACCAGTCGTTGCTCTTCTGTTTCCAAGATAACCGGTTTGTTTCCCGGGACGCATTCACTCAAAATGATTGAGAGAATGGTGGATCACCGAGCAAGCTGACCGTGCTTTTAGGGGTGTTCAGCTTTGAGCTTGCATTCGGGAGATAGTGGGTTCGAACCCCACTATCGGCAGCCCTATGTGGTTTTCCATTTTCACACCAGGCAAATCCTGGGGCCGTGCCTTAACTAAGGCCGTTTCCTCCCCTGTCCCATCGCCGTCATATGAGCTCTGTCGGTGCAACGTAAAGCAAATTGAATAAAAAAAGTGGATCTTCTTCAACCCGGTTTCAGCTGAAGGTCCTATGATTATGTTCACAATATCAACGATTATGTAAAACTTCAAAGTTGCTTTGGATCTATCCCAGCTGATAGCTGTTATACTGGAAGGTGATTAAACGTACAGATACGTACCATCGCCTTCCAGCGCTAGTGTGGCTCAGACGGTACAGTGGTGGCTCTGAGCCCAAGATACCGGGTTCGATTCTGACACAGTCCAGTGGTTTTTGAAGGTGCTCAAGCCAAGTGTCGGCAGATTTATCGGCATATCTTGGTCGTAGTGGCAGACTCTGTTCAAAGCTTGCAAATATATTTTAGCTACCAAGAAGGCGCAACGAATCTGATAGGAAAATTAGCAATTCCGAGACTATAGTGATGTTAGTAGGGAAGGAACCTAAGAGGCTTAGATATCAGGTAGGAAATTTGAAACTGGATTAAGATATGTATTTAGGATGTCCACTTAGGATATGTATTTAGGATGTATATTTAGGATATGTATTCTCCCAAGACGGTAGTATACTAAACGAAATTCAATCAAGATGCAGAAAGAAAGAAATGGACTACCAGATGAAACTATCTTTACATAGGTCTTTTTCATGCTGTACGGGAGTGAAATCTGCGTGGATTCAGCTTATATTATTCATAAGCTAGAAGTAACAGACATGAAAGTAGCAAGAATCATTGCAGGGTGGAAACAATGGGAGGAGGGTACTGGGAATGAGGAGATAAAGGATAAATTAGGAACTCGATGGATGAAGCTGTACGTACTAACCGGCTTCGGTGGTAGGGTCATGTGAGGTGAATGGAGGAGGACAGGTTAACCAGGAGAATAATGGACAGGATCACGAAACGCAAGAAGAGTAGATTAAGACCAAGGCGACGATGGTTACACTGGTTTTTTTGTTTTTTAGTGATTTAATGGTAGGAGGTGGAAACTAAACATGGCCACAGAGATACTTGAAAACAGAAGACTGTGGAGACGAGTAAAACAGACTACAGTAAATTTGCACTTATGTAGTCTATGTCTCACAAGTGACAAATTTATCGCTTCTTGGCGTCTCTAAACACTGTAAAGGTAGTTAGTGGGACGTAAATATTATCAATATTATTATTTTTAACATTATTTTTATATGAATGGTATGAAAATATCGCTCATAAGGTCGGTTTGCTCATGCAATTCAGAGGGATTGACAGACTGATAAGTAATAGCAACTTCTGTTGAGGAAAGCAACGGGAAAGTACCTCACTCCTCATTTCCCTAGCATGCCTCTTCAGTGACGCCTAGACTATCTATGGCAGTTGTTGGCGGAGCTGTGAAGGATCAGAGCAGCCTTCGGGCTGATAACCTAGTAACAATCTGCCCCTCAAGGTCGATCCAATCTTGGTGCGGCTTTGTATTTTTAATTTTTTAAAAAGAATCTGCTTTACATTGCACCGACACAGAGAGGTCTTATGGCGACGATGGGATAGGCAAGGGCTAAGAGTGGGAAGGAAGCGGCCATTGCCTTAATTAAGATACAGCCCCAGCATTCGCCTGGTGTGAAAATGGGAGACCACGAAAAATCATCTTCAGGGCTGCCGACAGTGGTGTTCGAACACACTGTCTCCCGGATGCAAGCTCACGACTGCGCGCCCCAAACCACACGGCCAACTCGTCCGGTGGATATACTAAAGATTATGGGTAGTATATAGTACCGTATCTGAAATACTTATTTGATCACTGCTTGCATGAAGGTGCTATACTAAATGAATGGAGAGTTGCTATAGTAGCCCCTGTGTGTAAAAGACAGGGTGGTAGACATAAGGCTGAAAATTACAGGCCATTCAGTTTGACATGCATTGCATGTAAGCTTTGGAAAAACATTCTTTCTGGTTATATTAGACATGTTTGCGAAATTAATAACTGGTTCGATAGAAGGCAGTTCGGATTTAGGAAAGGTAATTCCACTGAAGCTCAACTTGCAGGATTCCACCAAGGAATAGCAGATATTCAGGAGGTCATATGGTCTGTATCGCGATTGACCTGTCTAAGGCATTTTGTGGCTAGACAAAAGGGTGACTGAATGGGTGGCTATATTTCTAGAAAACAGATCTCAGAGAATTAGAGTAGGCGAAGCTTTATCTGACCCTGTAATAATTAAGAAGGGAATTCCTCAAGGCAGTATTATTTGACCTTTATGTTTTCTTATATCTTATTCTTCTTCTTCTTCTACTTCTACTTCTTCTTAAGACGTCATCTCCGAACGGAGGTAGACGATCCACACGGCCAGCTCCGATCTTGACGTTGTAGCCATGCCATGTGAATTTATTGGAATATCTCTCAGGATCTTTAATGCAGTGGTTTCCCGTTGCCTTCTGCATCCTAATGCCGTTGACCAAACTGGTTCCTCCGCCTTTGAGAACAATTTCTTGTCCCCAGGACAATAGAGAGCCCTTACCCATACCCGCTCATCCACTCTCAAAGAGACTGTTGGCACTTGGTATAGGGGATCTCCTTATACCGGGATATTTGTAAAGAAGTGGAATCGGAGGTAAGGCTTTTCGCGGACGATGTTATTCTGTATAGAGTAATAAATAAGTTACAAGATTGTGAGCAACTCCAAAATGACCTCAATAAAGTTATGAGATGGACAGTAGGCAATCGTATGATGATAAACGGGGTTAAAAGACAGGTTGTGAGTTTCACAAATAGGAAAAGTCCTCTCAGTTTTAATTACTGCGTTGATGGGGTGGAAGTTCCTTAAGGGAATCATTGTAAGTACGTAGGTGTTAATATAAGGAAGTATTTTCATTGGGGTAATCACATTAATTAGACTGAAAATAAGGGTAAAGATCTCTGTACATAGTTATGAAGGTGTTTGGGGTTTGTAGTAAGGATGTAAAGGAGAGAGCATATAATTCTCTGGTAAGACCCCAGATAGAGTATGGTTCCAGGATTACATGATTCAAGAACTGGAGAAAATCAGCTGGATTTGTTCTGGGTGATTTCTGACAAAAACAAAAGAGTAGCGTTACAAGAATATTGCCAAGTTTGGACTGGGAAGACTTAAGGGAAAGGAGACGAACTGCTCGTCTAAGCGGTATGTTCCGAGCTGTCAGTGGAGAGATGGCGTGGAATGATATTAGTAGACGAATAAGTTAGAGTAGAGTCTTCAAAAGTAGGAAAGATCAGAATATGAAGATAAAGTTGGAATTCAGGAGGAAAAATTGGGGCAAATATTCGTTTATAGGAAGGGGAGTTGGGAATTGGAATAACTTACGAAGGGAGAAGTTCAATAAATTTCCAATTTCTTTGAAATCATTTAAGAAAAGCCTAGGAAGACAACGACAGGGAATCTGCCACCTGGGCGACTGCCGTAAATGCAGATCAGTAGTGATTGATTGATTGATTGATTGATTGATTGATTGATTGATTGATTGATTGATTGATTGATTGATTGATTGATTGATTGATTGATTGATTGATTTATATATTTTCGTACGAAAGAGCGTGGCAGTAATGTGAAATATGATGAAGCTGAACAAGGTCGAGAGAGAATGAGGAAGATTTCCATATTTATTGTACTGTAGAGTTCCTGGCTAGGCGTGATGAACACATAACACCTATTACATACACCTGCAAGGGTTGAAGCTTCCTGAACGTCACGAAATCTCAGTAGCTGAGATTGTCGACAGGAAGGGCAACCGGGCCGAAGAAGACATGGCGTAATATTTCATCTCACATCATCCCCAACCGCGGGACTAAGTGGTAGACGTACATTATTATTATTATTATTATTATTATTATTATTATTATTATTATTATTATTATTATTATTATTATTATTATTATTGCTCCTTGGAGTCCAGAGTGCCCTGGATTCCATTCTAGTTTGCTCGACGGTAACGCTATTCAGTATGGATATTTCATGATACGCATTACCGTACCACCAACTGTTATATTAAATAACATCCATTATTTTAAGTTTTGAAAGACGGCTATATGCCATAGTTTTGCCCTGAAAACGGATCTCTGCATTCAGCAAACTGCACCGAGATTCGCTCACACAACTTGAAGCACAACAGGCGACCATCCAATAAGCTGAGCTGCTCATCTGGTCGTACCAATGGATAGAGGCATGATTTTTTTTTTTTCTTTTTCGCATTAACGATAAACGCGACAACAAATATTTTGAAGCGATTTTGAAATATCTCAACGAATCATATGATTCTGTTTAAGAAATTAGTGATTTAGTTTTCGCAAATTACAGCAAATTAAAGCGACAAGACCAGTTTTAAGCGAAATTATTTATTTTGCGATGACTGCGAAAATGCAGCGAAATTCATGGAAAATAACGATCTTGAAATTGTATTCCAATATCACATGTATGGAGGGAAACAGAAGACAGAATAAGGAATTCTCATTTCGACAGAAATGTCTCTTCGTGTTAATATTCTATAAAATCCCTTAATGGTATGGCCATAGGCTATAGGGTGAAAGCTACGGTCATGTAGGGTGAAAGGGTAATTTGTTATGTAATCTTGATTAGGGTTATATTATTGCTCTAATCAAGATTCTTCTTCTTCTTCTTCTTCTTCTTCTTCTTCTTCTTCTTCTTCTTCTTCCACTAGCGCTTTTCCCACATCTGTGGATTCGCGGGTGCGAACGATGTCGCACAAGTTATTTTTTTCAAGTTGCTTTACGTCACACTGACACAGATAGGTTTTATGGCGACGATGGGACAGAAAAGGCTAGGAGTGGGAAGGAAGCAACCATGGCCTTAATTAATGTACAGCCCCAGCATTGGCCTGGTGAGAAAATGGAAAACCATGGAAAACCATTTTCAGGGCTGCCGACAGTGGGATTCGAACCCACTATCTCCCGAATACTGGATACTGGCCGCACTTAAGCGACTGCAGCTATCGAGCTCGGAACAAGTGGATTTGGCCCTGTTTTACGGCCGGATGCCCTTTGTGACACAAACCCTATATTGAAGGATATAATCACTATTGCGTGTTTCTGTGGTAGTTGGTAGTGTGGCATGTTGTGTGAATATGATATGTGTTGGGACAAACACAAACACCTAATCCTCTGGTCAGACGAATTAATTAGACGCGATTCAAATCCCCGACCCGGCCGGGAATCGAACCCGGGACCCTCAAAACCGAAGGCCTAAGCGCTGACCATTCAGCCAATGAGTCGGACTGTTCTAATCGAAATTACATTTAGGAATAATGAATGGTAATCAATATTGCTTCTATTTATTTATCTGTCTTTCAAATGATTCACAAATCTCACGAATTATTTTGTGAATAACTTTAGGAAAGGATTAAAGCCCTATTTCGCGGAAAATTGTTTCCTTTTCACGAAATCGAACATATATCAATGCGAAAAAGTCATGTCTCTACCGGTGTAACAATCAGTCCAGTTATGGTAGAATGCCTTACTCAGTAAGTACAATTACAGATGGAAGTACCATGCAGTCAAAGATGCGTCTATATTGGGACTGTTTTCATCACAGTATGAGTTACCTTTCCGTGATGGATGAAATACATAAAAATAAACTGAATTTAGTGCACAGAATATCTGCTGGGGGCGAGATCATAGCTTGGTTGGTTTACTCCTTCGCAGTGGATCGCATCAAGCCTCGTGTTTACATTACTAATGGTTATCAGTTGACAGAGGAACTTTCCAGAAGCTGAGAATGACAATATCTTCTGGGAATTCGATAGCAGCACTTGACGGAAGAATCCGGAATCGTAACCGATAACCTCAGTCAATTATGATTCAATTGTTTTTGTTCAATTTTAATAGGGAAAGTTTCTGTATACTTGAAGATAGCCAAATATTTATTGACATATCAATTTATACATCTTTGCCCGGCTCCATGGCTGAATGGTTAGTTTACTGACCTTTGGTCACAGGGGTCCCGGGTTCGATTCCTGGCGGTCAGGAATTTTAACCATCATTGGTTAATTTCGCTGGCACGGAGGCTGGGTGTATGTGTCGTCTTCATCATTATTTCATCATCACGACGCGCAGGTCGCCTACGGATGCCAAATCAAAAGACCTGCACCTGGCGAGCCGAACATGTCCTCGGACACTCGCGGCACTAAAAGCCATACGCCATTTCATTACTACATCTTTAATGTTTCTTTTTTCTTCACAAAATGAATAACGTTACCAGTTTTTCGTCCCTTTTCCACAAGATAACGTGGAGGGGATGGTGATGTGTGCGTGTGTGTGTGCGTGTGTGTGTGCGTGTGTGTGTGTGTGTGAGAGAGAGAGAGAGAGAGAGAGAGAGAGAGAGAGAGAGAGAGAGTATAGCGGTTTGTGGTTAGATTAGATAAGGCCTTTATTGTCCATCTCAAAGTCAAAACTCGGACAAAGCGGGGGCGGGCCAGGCTTTTCTCCGGTTACTCCGGTTTTCCCTGTCATCATTAATTCTAGCAACACTCTCTAATATTATTTAATTTCATCTGTCAGTGATTAATCATTGTCCCAGAGGAGTGCGGCAGGCTTCGGCAGCCGGCATAATTCTTATCCTCTCCTTCCTTCATTCGTTCCCTTACTGACCCGGTTGAATGATTGGACACATGCTGTGGGATGTTACAGCTCTTGACCCTCTCTTACTCTTAACCGTATACATATAACTATAAAACTTATTAAAGGGTAAAATACTAAGGACCACAACATTACATCACTCTTTAAGGCAAAAATGAGATTAAAAATAATAAAGAACTACAGTCCGCCTCTGTGGTGTAGTGGTTAGTGTGATTAGCTGCCACCCCCGAAGGCCCGTGTTCGATTCCCGGCTCTGCTACGAAATTTGATAAGTGGTACGAGGGCTGGAACGGGGTCTACTCAGTCTCGGGGTGTCAAATGAGTAGAGGTGGGTTCGATTTCCACCTCAACCATTCTGGAAGTGGTTTTCCGTTTTTTCCCACTTCTCCTCCAGGTAAATGTCGGGATGGTACCTAACTTAAGGCCACGGCCGCTTCCTTCCGTCTTCCTTGTCCATCTCTTCCAATCTTCCCGTCCCCCCACCAGGCCCCTGTTCAGCATAGCAGGGGAGGCGGCCTGGGCAAGGTACTGGTCATTCTCCCCAGTTGTATCTCCCGACCCAATGTCTCACGCTCAGGACACTGCCCTTGAGGCGGTTAGAGGTGGGATTCCTCGCTGAGTCCGAGGAAATACCAACCCTGGATGATAAACATATTAAGAAAGAAAGAATGAATAAAGAACTACGTCCATTGTACTGATTTTTAAATATTAACCACATTACAACTCAAAGAAATGCAGACGAAGTAAAAATAATAATACAAATATTAAATAAATTGAGCTAACCCCATCGTAGTATCGAATAAACATGCTACTGTAATTAGTATTGACTGTGCATTTCTGTTACCGTTATATATAGACATTTTAAAATAAATTACTTACTTCTAACTGATAAATATAGGTTTTCTAATTAAATTATTGATATACTGTGCACTAATTAAATAAATTTGATTTTATTAAGGCATTAAGACAGAAAAACATCTTAATCAAACGAATATAATCAAAAATGTTACCAAGATACTAGATTATAACTAATTTATTAAGAACTGATAATCAAACATTATTTCAAGTACCTACTCTATTAACTTAACGTTTTCTCTAATGTAAGTTGATCTCATATCATCATTTCCACACACAATCCCTCGTTCCACTCATAAAAATACAATGCTGGAAGCACTTATGAGGAACTGCTGGTAAGACTTTTTAAATCTGCCTTTTTAAAGTTTCAATCGTTCAAAATGATTTTTTTGGCTAGGGGCTTTACGCTGCACCGACACAGATAGGTCTTATAGCGACGATGGGATAGGAAAGGCCTACGAGTTGGATGGAAGCTGCCGTGGCCTTAATTAAGGTACAACTCAGCATTAGCCTGGTGTGTCCTCAGAGCTGCCGACAGTGGGATTCGAACCCACTCTCTCCGGGATGAAAGCTCACAGCCGCGCACCTCTATCCGCACGGCCAGCTCGCCGTTTGAACCTTCTGAAATAGAAACCTGGAAGCATGAACTACCGAGAGAGTCAGCTACGCAGAATAGGTTCCGTGCTATAAGCTTCCATTCGGGAGATGGAGTAGTTCGAACACTACCGTCGACAGCCCTGAAGATGGTGTTTTGCGATTTCCATTCCAAGCCAGTGCTTAAAGTGGCTTTAAACAAGGGTAATTTTTTTGTATTCTTTTACACTTTGCTATACGTCGCGCCGACACAGTTTTTTTTTTTCTTTCCAAGAATCTGGTTTACGTCACACCGACGATGGGATAGTTAGAGGCTAGAGTTGAAAAGGAAGCGACCGTTGCATTAATTAAAGTACAGCCCCAGCATTTGTCTGGTGTGAAAATGGGCAACTACGGAACCATCTTCAGGGATGCTGACAGTGGGGTTCGAACCCACTATCTCCCAAATGCAAGCTGATAGCTACGTGACCCAAACCGCACAGCCACTTGCTCGGTACAGATAGGTCTTATGGCGAGGAAAGGATAGGGAAGGGCTGCGATTTGGGAGGAAGTGACCGTGCCCTTGATTAAGATACAGGCCGAGGATTTTCCTCGTGTGGAAATGGGAAACCATGGAAAAGCTTTAAATAATGTGGCGGTAAGGAACTCAGATGAAGTCTACGTTGTGGCAAAATTGTAAGAAAAATTATTTTAAATTTCAGAATTCAATAGAATGTTACATGTTTTTAAAAATTTGAAAGGGGCTGTGTCGGGGTCGTGGTCACGAGTTTCGACATAGAATACCTACCGCACGATACGTATTGCATAAATGAAATATCTAGTCGGTATGGACTCGAAATTTTCATTTCTTAACTAGTATGCAAACCTGTCTTTGACAGCCAAACTTACTAAGTGAAAAATAATTTAAAATTTGAAATCAACATGTTGCTGTATCCTATGAATAAATCTTACACAGGGTCGACAGTCATAATTACTACAGTAGATAATAATACGTCCGTCTCTGTGGTGTAGTGGTTACTGTGATTAGCCCGCCACGCCCGGAGGCTCGGGTTTGATTCCCGGCTCTGCTGCGAAATTTGAAAAGTGGTATGAGGTTTGGAACGGGGTACACTCAGCCTCGGGAGGTCATCTGAGTAGAGGGGGGTTCGATTCCCTCCTCAGCCATCCTCGAAGTGGTTTTCCGTGGTTTCCCGTGGTTTCCCGCTTCTCCTCCAGGCAACTGATGGGATTATAATCATTATAAAATATCAAAGCGATCTTATTAACAGTGCTGATGGTAGTACTTTCTTTCTCTTTCTCAATCTGCTTACCCTCCAGGGTCGGTTTTTCCCTCGGACTCAGCGAGGGATCCCACCTCTACCGCCTCAAGGGGAGTGTCCTGCAGCTTCAGACATCGGGTCGGAGGATACAACTGGGGAGGATGACCAGTACCTCGCCCAGGTGGCCTCACCTGCTATGCTGAACAGGGGCCTTGTGGGGGGGGGGATGAGAAGATTGGAAGCGATAGACAAGGAAGAGGGAAGGAAACAGCCGGCCTTAAGTTAGGTACCATCCCGGCATTTGCCTGGAGGAGAAATGGGAAACCACGGAAAACCACTTCCAGGATGGCTGAGGTGGGAATCGAACCCACCTCTACTCAGTTGACCTCCCGAGGCTGAGTGGACCCCGTTCCAGTCCTCGTACCACATTTTTCAAATTTCGTGGCAGAGCCGGGAATCGAACCCGGGCCTCCGGGGGTGGCAGCTAATGACATTAACCACTACACCACAGAGGCGGACAGAAAGGTAATGCTATTGTTGTTAGTTGAGCCATAATATCAATCTCGCCTCGCTGAATGATAATAATGTTATTGGTTTTACGTTCCACTAACTATAATGGTACGTTTTGGGGAGATGCTGAGGTGCCAGAATATTTGTCCCGCAGAAATTCTTCTACGTCCCAGTAAATCTACTGACACGAGGCTGGTGTATTTGAGCTCCTTCATATACAATCGGACTAAGCCAGATTCGAATCTGCCAAGTTGGGTTCAGAAGGCCAGCGCACTACCGCCTGAGCTACTCAACCCAGCCGCTGCTGATTGAGGGATATTTTATTAAGAAGGAAACGAGCATGCCGAATTTCCCTTTGCCCAAATCATATCTTACCATAGAAATACCTACAATAAAACTACCACGATCTAAGATGGTTGGATGCCACTCCACAAACTAAATGGCAAGAGTTTTATATCGCAGTTATAAATGTAGTTAAGGTCGTTGCATACGCTAAAAGGGTGACGATTCACTTCACTGATATCAGGTATCTTCCATTTAACAGTTCAAATATGATGGTCTTCATTGTATTGTTCTCGGAACCTATATCAGATGCCAATTTCATGATTCTGAACGTTCTCATTTTCTGAGTATCGCTGTGGAAGCGGACGTAACTCAGAACACGCTGGCTTAAAGCGCCACTCCAGTTTGCTAAACGTAGATCTAGTTGGCCTTGATTACAGATTTGTAATTCGAACAAATGCCGAGAGACAGAACTGTACAGAGCTGTACGCGTCAACATGGCGACGAAAATGCAACCACTTCACTGGAAGAAACATATTTTTCTTTAAAATGTGCGACAGTCGTGGTCGTAAGATGATCATTACATGCTTCTTGGAAAGGGGAGGTAATAAAGCTATATATTTGGTGGCTGTTCCAACTGTTAAATAATTCTAGTTTTTCAACATTACTGTGAAAGACAGACAGAGATTGGGATTTTATATAGCCTATGTAGAGATTCAAAACAAATATATTCAAGCAAAATTCGACGGAGCGAGTCAGCCGCGCGGTTAGGGGTGCGCAGCTGTGAGCTTGCATTCAGGAGATAGTGGATTCGAGCCCCACTTTTGGCAGCCCTGAAGATGGTTTTCTGTGGTTTTCCATTTTTTACTGGGGCTGTACCTAAATAAAGGCCACGACCGCTTCCTTCCAACTGCTACCCCATTCCTATTAATTTTTTTTGCAATTTTGTTTAACGTCGCACCGACACAGATAAATCTTGTGGCGACGATGGGGTAGGACTGGTCTAGGAATTGGAAGGAAGCGGCCGTGGCCTTAATTATGGTACAGCCTCAGCATTTGCCTGGTGTGAAAATGGGAAACCACAGAAAACCATCTTCAGGGCTGCCGACAGTGGGATTCGAACCCACTATCTCACGGATGCAAGCTCACAGCCTCGCGCTCCTAACCGCACGGCCACTTTCCTATTCCATCGTTGCCATAATACCTATCTGTATCGGTGTAAAGTAAATCAAATTGTAAAAAAAAAAAAAAAAAAAAAAAAAAAAAAAAAAAAAAAAAAAAAAAAAAAAAAAAAAAAAGTGTTTATTGCATTGTAAGTTCCTCGCATTTCAATGTTTATGAGACTTAATTTTAATCTATTATCAAAATACAATCCAATTCCTACGTACTGTAGGTACAAACCATGTGGACACCCCCAACAAAACTTTGTACCTGCGAGGAACTTACACGGTACCAAGTGCTCACTCTCATTTGAGCGACTGCACAATGAACAAACAAACCCCATGGCACTACAGCCCTTGAAGGGCCTTGGCCTACCCAGCGACCGCTGCTCATCGCGAAGGCCTGCAGATTACGAGGTGTCGTGTGGTCAGCACGACGAATCCTCTCGGCCGTTATTCTTGGCTTTCTAGACCGGGGGCGCCATCTCACCGTCAGATAGCTCCTCAATTCTAATCACGTAGGCTGAGTGGACATCGAACCAGCCCTCACGTCCAGGTAAAATTCCCTGAGCTGGCCGGGAATCGAACCCGGAGCCTCCGGGTAAGAGGCAGGCACGCTACCCCTACACCACGGACTGTACAATGGAAAGAGATCGATGTCAGTGTTACGGGCGAAAGTTAAATCTACATCTGTATCGAACAGAACCGTGGAAGCTGCGATAAGCGCCCCAAAGCCTCTTCACCCTTTTCAACGTTTCTAACCAATCAATCACTACTGAATTGCATTTAGGGCAGTCGCCCAGGTGGCAGATTACCTATCTGTTGTTTTCCTAGCTTTTTCTTAGATGATCGCAAATAAATTGGAAAATTATTGAACATTTCCCTTGGTAAGTTATTCCCATCCCTAACTTCCCTTCCTATAAACGAATATTTGCCCCAATTTGTCCTCTTGAATTCCAACTTTATCTTCATATTGTGATCTTTCCTACTTTTAAAGACATCACTCAAAATTCGTCTACTGATGTCCTCCCACGCCATCTCCCCACTGTCAGCTCGGAACATACCACTTAATCGAGCAGCTCGTCTCCTTTCACCCAGTTCTTCCCAGCCCAAACTTTGCAACATTTTTGTAACGCTACTCTTTTGCCGGAAATCACCCAGAACAAATCGAGCTGCTTTTCTTTGGATTCTTTCCAGTTCTTGAATCAGGTAATCCTGGTGAGGGTCTCATACACTGGAACCATACTCCAGTTGCTGTCTTACCAGAGATTTATATCCCCTCTCCTTTACATCCTTACTACAACCCCTGAACACCCTCATAACCATGTGCAGAGATCTGTACCCTTTATTAACAATCATATTTATGTGATTACTCCTATGAAGGTCTTTTCTTATATTGACACCTAGGTACTTACAATGATCCCCAAAAGGAATTTTTACCCCATCAACGCAGTAATTAAAACTGAGAAGACTTTTTTCCTATTTGTGAAACTCACAACCTGACTTTTAACCCCGTTTATCAACATACCATTGCCCATTGTCCATCTCACAATATTATCGAGGTCACGTTGCAGTTGCTCAGAATCTTGTAAATTATTTATTACTCTGTACAGAATAACATCATCCGCATAAAGCCTTACCTTTTATTCCACTTCTTTACACATATCATTGTTATATATAGTATAAGAAAACATAAAGGTCCCATAATAATGCCTTGAGGAATTCCCCTCTTAATTATTACAGGGTCAGATAAAGCTTCGCCTACTCTAATTCTCTGAGTTCTATTTTCTAGAAATACTGCCACCCATTCAGTCATTCTTTCGTCTAATCCAAATGCACTCATTTTTGCCAGTGGTCTCCCATGATCTACCCTATCAAATGCCTTAGATAGGTCAATCGCAATACAGACCATTTGGCCTCCTGAATCCAGGATATCTGCTATATCTTGCTGAAATCCTACAAGCTGAGCTTCAGTGGAATTACCTTTCCTAAACCCAAACTGCCTTTTGTCAAACCAGTTATTAATTTCGCAAACATGTCTAATATAATCAGAAAGAATGCTTTCCCAAAGCTTACATTACAACGCATGTCAAACTGACTGGCCTGTAATTTTCAGCTTTATGTCTATCACCTTTTCCTTTATACACAGGGGCTACTCTAGCAACTCTCCATTTTTATTTACCATTTTCCAGCGATCATAGTTACTTTCTTAAAACTCCCTCATGCCTGTTTTGTCAGCCATATGGTACTGCCTAATAGTCCTAATTTTAAGACCTTCCTTTCTTTCACATTAATTTTTAACTACAACAAAAACAGCTTCGTGATCACTAATACCATCTATTACTTCGATTTCTCTATAGAGCTCATCTGGTTTTATGAGCACCACATCCAAAATATTCTTCCCTCTAGTTGGTGTCATCACTTTCTGAATCAGCTGCCCTTCCCATATTAACTTATTTGCCATTTGTTGTTCATGCTTCCTGTCGTTCGCATTACCTTCCCAATTGAAAGTTGGTAAATTGAGATCACCTGCTACTATCACATTCCTTTCCATATCATTTCCAACATAGCTGATTATCTTATCAAATAATTCTGAATCATGTCAGTGCCACCCTTTCCCGGTCTGTACACTCCAAAGACATCAAGTTGCCTATTATCTTTAGAGATGAGCCTTACACCCAGAATGTCCTCAATTCTAATCACGTAGGCTGAGTGGACCTCGAACCAGCCCTCACGTCCAGGTAAAATTCCCTGACCTGGCCGGGAATCGAAACCGGGACCTCCGGGTAAGAGGCAGGCACGCTACCCTTACACCAAGGACTCTCAATCTTACCCATTACCCATTACCATTAATAGATACGAGATAATAAATACGAGAAAATATCATAGGACAAGCCATTTATACCGCTAAATGTTGCGTATTATCTTACAATCCGGTTGTCGATATGATGTACCGTTTAGCAGCAGTTAAATTTTAAATGGAGGTAAACATGCATGTGGTTTATTATATCGATCTATATTTTATTTATTTGTCTATTTGTAGCGATCTAGAAATGGTGTGTGTGCCATTGCAATTAATGTTTTACAAATCGATGAGTGTCAGCAGGACGAAGTCTGCTATTGTAATCAGTACTCCCCACATCGAATTTGACTGGCAGTGGGAATGGGGTCCTTCTCCAACACCTGTGTACCATTGTAATCAATATGTTCCTTCTTGATTTGACTGGCAGAAGGCTAGAGAGCATGGAACTATTTTCAAAACTCATTTACCCGATCATGCTTTGCAGTAGGCAAGGGTGCTCGCCATTATAAACAAATTTACCCATCTAAAATGTGACTGACGTTAGGCATAGTGGCCTGCTATTATAATGGAAACTCACCAACGCGGCGTGACTGGCAGTAAGCTGAATGGAATTAGGAAAAGGAGCCTGTGATTATAATGATAACAGCACAACCCAATTTTGACTGGCAGCAGGGAACGTGCCTTCCATTATAATAAAAATTCCTCAAATGTTATCTGTCTGGAGGTAGGAAATCGGGTCTGTCATTGCAACGAAAACTCTCCAAATCGACTGTGACCGCGCAGTAGGCAATGGGCCCTGCCATTATAATGAATATTCCCAACTCGCTTGTGAATGGCAGTAGGCAAGTTGACCTGCCGTTATTGTCACAACTCCACAACTCGCCCTTTCCATTAGAAACAACGTATGTGGACCTCCCTATGCTGTTTCTCAGATAACTCTAAGAGATATGGAATTTAAAAAATCTTATTCACTGCATGTAAAGTAATTTCCTTCGATATCCGTATACAATGTAGAATACCGTAGCGAAGCAGAGGGGACGTTTGCTAGTATATATAAAAGTCATTGTTTGTATGTGTGTGTGTATGTGGGTTTGTACCATATGTCCTCCTAAACCACTGGAGCGATTTCAACCAAATCTGGTACACTCATAACTTAGTATCAGGAGACAAACCACGTCGGGGTAAGAAACCCCAAGCACCTTTGGGGATTGGGGTGAAGCGGTTGAGATTTTAAAACAATCGAAAATAGTGTCGAATCCATACTTTTCGAGGTCGCTGAGATGAATAGTGACGCTCCGGATATTTTAAAAGTCCATGTTCATCCCCTTTTCGGGTGGGGGCGAGGGGGGCGAGATTTACAAATAAACGCAAATAGTACCGAATCCATACTTTTTGAGGCCGCTGAGATGAATAGTGACACTCCGGATTTTTTAAAAGTCCATATTTAGCCCCTTTTGGAGTGGGGGCGACGGAGGTAGTGAGGTATAAAGATAATCGAAAATAGTGTCGAATCATTAGTTTTCGGAGTCGCAGAGATGAATAGTGATATTCTGAATTTTCAAAGTCCAATACAGCCCTTTGGGGGTGGGGGTGAGGGGGAAATGAGATATAAAAGTGTCGAAAATAGTGTCGAGTCCATAGTTTTCGGGGATTCTGATGAATAGTGATACTGCGGAATTTCTATACGTCCAATTTCAGCCCCCTTTATGGTAGAGGGCAAGGGGGCAGTGAGATATAAAACTAATCGAAAATGGTGTCGAATTCATAGTTTTCGGGGTCACTGAGATGACAAGTGACACTCCGGATATTTTTAAAGTCCAAGTTCAACCCCTCTTGGGAGGGGGCGAGGGGGAAAGATATATCAAAATAATAGAAAATAGGGACGAATCCATAGTTTTCGGGGTCGCTGAGATTAATAGTAACACTCCGGATGTTTTATATGTCCAAGTTCAGCCCCCTTATGGTGCGGGGCGAGGGGGCAGTGAAAAATTAAAAAAATCGGAAATATTGTCGAATGCATAGCTCTCGAGGTCACTGAGGTGAATAGTGAAATTCCGGATTTTTAAAATTCAAACGTCAGCCCCCTTGAGGGGGTGGTGACGAGGGGGGAGGTGAGATATAAAAATAATCGAAAATAATTTCGAATCCACAGTTTTCGGGGTCGCTGAAATGAATAGCGACACTCCGGATGTTGTTTAATTCAAAGTTGAGCCTCAATCGGGAGGGAGGGGTGTGACAATGTTTGAAGAAAGGAAAATATCCAAATGGTTATGGGTGTTCTTATGTATGTCCCAGCAAATTTGTCAACTATACTTGATACCTATTACCTATTATCTGGAAAACATTGTGGGTGCAGGACACTGTAACCGTCCAGGCTTCTCCAGCCCTACTAATTTAATATAATATCATATTACGCGATATCATTTGATATCAAGTTTATCCGCCATCGGCAATTATTTGTAATAACATATTTATTCAACGTCAATCATTTGTAATCAAGGCATTTTGGAATCATATTGTATATATGATAACATCGTTTTATTATTAAAATTATTATATTATGTAGGATAAGAATTCATTATGTTGTAAATACGGTCAATAGGTTGAGACATAGTTGTTTTCATTTCATCTCATGTTTGTGTATACGGAGGGTTATTCTTGAGGCTTGGGATTTTGCGTTAGTCATGGGTTTATTTTATGACCAAGGCTAGTAAACAGCGACACGTGCGCGAGGCTTGCAAGCTAGTCAGCAATATCATCGCCACGCCTTCTGGACTTGTCGAGGAAGAGAAGGGGAGTTGATGCTTCGATCTATCGAATCAGATACTTCGTTGTATATGAGTTTTGAGATTGAACTGTTACCAAGAGTGGGGGTGAGCCCGGATATATAGTGATTCTCAACACGAGAACGGCACCTAACTAAGTACAACTTCTGCTGTGAAGCTAACATCCTAACGAGATACTCCATCACTAGTACTTCTACTGTGAACATCTATTTTGAACGACGTGATTTGATATTTGAAACAGTGTGTGGTCGCTCCGCGACATAAGTATTTTTGTACAATGTGTTGTCGCTTCGGTTATGTTATCGGATCTACGAGAAACGAAACAAGCTTATGGCTTGTGTGATATTCAGTAAATATTGTGGACGAAGAACTATGTTTAGTTCAAGTCTACGGAATTTTGGTACAAGTCTGTACCGTATAAATAGTATAGCTCAGTTGGTTTGAGATTTCTACTAATATGGAAAAATTCATATCTCTGAATTTTCTCCTCATACGATCAACGCTGATCAGTTATTACAAGTATAGGGCCAATGTCTAATTTAAAGACTAGGCAAGTAGGGAGTGTTAGTCCAGATAGCCCGTACCATATCAGAGAAGGAAGGAAGGATGTCCATGGAGCAAATTCAACATCGAGAAGAAGAGAACGAGTAACCACGGAAACCAGATGACTTCAACGGAAGCTGCAATTGGTGAGCTTCAATTAGATAAAGCAAGCAATAAGTAAATTCAGTAAATTAAATTCTAAATTCCTCCACGCTTTCAGGAAACTTTTCCGATTCATCTCATTTTTTTTTTGTATAATAAATTCATTTGTATTTTATATTGCGTTAATTTTCTTTCTTAAGCGATACTTAATGGTTAATTATTTAAAATCTTACCCCTGTGATCTAAGTATAAGTCTCTATGCTAGTAAATATAAATTTTGGTTTACAGTTTTATTTAAAACTGTAACCATGGCGCCCAAACATTACATAGAGAAATGGGGAACCATGGAATGATAATTGTTTCTATTTGCGTGGCAATTTGCGGGCAAGCCACAAATAGTTTATTTAATATTCATGTGTCCCAAGATAATAACTTTCATCTCCTCAAGTGTTTTGACGAGAGGGAACAGTTACAACACCCCTAGAAGTCCTAAGCCCTAGGGAAGGGGGCGAAATATTACTATAACTGAAAACGACCGATATTCATGTTGAATCCATACTTTTCGGTTCCAGTACTACGGGAGTTTTTTATTTATTACATTCTGCTTTACGTCGCATTGACACAGATGAATCTTGCGGCAACGATGGGATAGGAAATGGCTAGGAGTTGGAAAGAAGCAGCCGAGGCCTTAATTTAGGTATATCCCCAGCATTTGCCTGGTTTGAAGATGGGAAACCACGGGAAACCCTCTTCAGGGCTGCCGACAGTGTAGTTCGAACCCACTATCTCCCGAATTCAAGCTCACAGCTTCCCGCTCCTAGCCGCACGGGACTACGGGAGTGATTTCAACCATACTTGGTGCACTTATGACTTACTACCAAGAGACAAACTGAGTGGACGGATGGCAACCCTAGCGCCCCGAAGTGCCGAATCCATTCTTTTCGGGGTCACTGAAATGAATAATGACACTTCGGTGTTTTTAGAAGTCCAAGTTAAGCTTTCTTTCGCGTAGGGGATGTGAAAAGGTGAGAAAAAATTCCAAAATGACCGAGATAATCGACGTATGTGTGCGCGTTTCAGTACAGCTTTCAACTAAAATTGATACACGAATGACTTACTATCTGGAATAAATACTTGAGGGTTAAAAGACCCCTAACCGCCTACAGTAGGGGTGAGATTAAAAATAACTGTAAACGACCGATATTTGTGTCGAATCCATAGTTTTCAGCTTCGGTGAGATGAACTGTGACACTCTGGATGCCGTTTAAGACAACGTTCAGTCCTAGTCGGCAGGGGAGAGGGTAAAACGGGCGAAGAAAAGAAAATGTCCAAAATGACGGAGTTTAAGGACGTAATGTGTATATGTTCTAGCATACCCCTCAACCAAACTTGGTACACACACGACTTACTATCTGAAAGAAATTTCTATGGGGTAAGATACCCTTAGCACACCAAGGAGTCGGGGTGAATTAGACAAAACCACAGAAAGAGGGGTAAAATATAAAAATAATAGACAACGACAAATATTAATGTACAGTCCATAATTTTCGGGGTCGCTGAAGTGAATAATGACACTCCGAAAGTCGCTGAAGTCCATGTTCAGCCCCCATCGGGATGGAGACGAGAAGAGATGGAAAATAAAATGCCCAAAATGACCGAAATTACGGATGTATGTGTGGTTTTTCTAGCATAGCCCTCATACAGAATTGGTATACATATTACTTACTACACCCCTACCACTCCTAGGAGAGAGGGTGAAATATAAAAGTAAATGAAAATGACTGATGGTAATTGTCGAATACATTATTTACGTGGTCGCTGAGTTGAACTGCGACACTCTGGATGGTTAAGTCATACTTCAGTCGCAAGCAGTATGGAGGTTGAGAAGGGGTGAACATGAATGAAAAATAAGTGAGATTATGGATATACTGCATTTGGGTATGTTCCAGAATAACTCTCTACGAAACTTGGTACACATATGATGTACTACACCCTACCGGGCGTCGAATGGATGACCCACGCATAAGAATGCCTCCACGTAACGGGGTAAACACCCACGGATGAGATTGGATTGAAGAGCGGGTCGAATTGCTTAACGAGCTTCGGACCGCTCCCCTTCCTACTTTCTGTGCCGGCCCGGCAGCCTGAGCACTTGGGGAAGTGGTACGTTCAAAGAAAAACAAAAACAACAAATCCTTAAGATGGAGCCTTATGTCTATAATATGAAAGTAGGATCTCTGGGTTCGAATGCCTACTGGATACTGCTTACCACTGCTACCAATGACAAGAACCATAAAATAGGGGTTACGAATGCAAATTTATTCAAAAATAACAATTTAAAAAGGTTGATACAGCTCTATACAATGACTCTCCACATATGGGATGAAAAGAAAATAATAATCATTTTAAAATACGAATCGCCCATGGGCGTCGTCTGCATAACGGTATGATTGAGGTTTTGCGACTTGCTATCGTTCATTTTTCCTCATTAATTCATACCGCTCATGAAATTTGTACATTATTCTGTCGATCACACCGTGAGATGACTTGATGTCCCGATACACAAATATCACTAGCTGTTCTAAGCACGAACATAACCGGGGCCTACGCTACATAATATCATATTAAAAGACACATTTGCATAATGCACAAACAAACACAAATACCATTTTTGCTAAACCCCGGACTTCTCATCTGTCACCAAGACCACACGTCGTGCACATAGGTTCTGTTTGAACTCAAAAATATGTGCACATCATTACGAAACATACACAAAACATATGGATATATACACTTCATGCACACCGGAGAACCCTTCCTAGAAAAGAAAACAGCATGGTTATCACAGTCTCCGGCCCAAAGCGCAAGCTTGGAAGCAGCTCGCTCAAGGGCGCCGTCATCATCCGGCGTCGAACTGGCAGGCTCCCGACCGAGAGGTACTGTGGGTTTCTGTAGATACCGAGAATAGCTACAATCTCATTTCGCCGGATATCTGGGGGAATCCCTACTCATTTATTAAATACCCTTTTAAAAGAAGTTACCGTGATATTATCATTATACAAGTATTCTTAGCTGAGCCATTTAAACCAACCGAGGGGAGCGCGAGGTTGACCCAGGGCTCCAAGTTAGTCTTAACACAATGGTTTAAAGGGATCCCTCTGTCGCGAGGGCGAGAGCCAGTCATTCACAACAGAAGGAAGGCCGGCCATTCTGATTCTTCTCTCGCTCACACGTCTACCCTCTCATCTCGGGGACACACATATCCACAGCCCGCTTCATTTGCATATTCATATCATTATGGAATTCCCATGAAATACTCTTTTTATTCACTCCCTTCTCATTATTATCACTGAGACTGTGGGCACGATCACTTCTCAATCATCTCATCGTAAATTCCTATTCGGCCTTCTCACTACGTCTCATATCGCGTATCTTCTTCCCTTGGGCCTATGGCTCTCATGGCTCCTCGTTCATACCACATAAATACACTTATATTTAAACCTACTGGCCAAAGATTAGGGACTCATGCCCCTGGGTCTTACCCCGGCTATAGATAAAAAAATACACTCCAAACCATTATGGCCCATTAATCAAAAATCACGGGAGACTTGCACATGGTCCCTCACACCTATCTAGATCACACAGTATGTACCTCTCCCGGTCGGGATTTTCTTCATTCTTGATGTACATGCACGGATTATATCTGTAAGCTAGGCATGCATTATCTGACTGACCCATGAGTTTCCCTGGCATATCCGACAACCACGTGGGACAGTGACTACCAACATTTCGACATATTTCCCTGCTTGCCAGCACTATGTTTCCAACCGCCCCTACGGGAAACTCAAATATTCTCCTAACCTTGTTCCCATATTTGCTAGGACATTCTACATTAAAAATATAACCCTCACGATAAGCTAACCATTAAGAAAGAAATATGAGTCGTCCGGGAATTTAGCTCCCTTAAATTTTACTTCAGCATTATAAAATCAATAAAATTTCCATATAGGACATGCATTAACTTACAACATTTTGATATTTACAAAAGAACGCTAATCCTATCCCCGGGTTATGTCATGCTTAGAAATTAAATTTGGACATCACTCATCTGTTTGGTGGCCGTTGTTTCTTCCGCCACGGGAGACCCATGGTGAAGTTCTTAGTACTCCATGACCACTCGGTAGGTGGCGGGCGTGCAGTCCTTCATCCCTGGTCCATACAAGTCCGACATCATGGGGAACTCGTCACAGCTGAAATCTTACAGTAATCCAAGTGGGTAACACTCTTACACTCGTCACACGTCCTCTATTTTCAGGGTTTACACCACGAATAAGACGGACTTTCAAATACGGCGGACGCGCTCACAGTAAGAATCGGGTGGCTCACGAGACTCGAGCCCCTGATTCAAAGTAACACGTTGGGTGATACTTAGTTATGAATTTCACTGACTCATTAAAGCCGGCACTGTCTCAGCCGAATTCCAATACTTGTTTGCAAATTATGATCGCGGTTTTTACTAGTTTGACACGCAGCACAGGAACAATACCTAGGCTCGTTTGGCCTCCCGTTCACTTCACAAAGCGTGCTGGACACAATGGCGCTTTCAATACACGGTCAAGGGTTTCTGACTTAAACTGGGGCACCGCGGGATATAGTGTCCTCCTCACCGACCCGTAAAAGAACAACTGTCTCTACCATGGCCTGCTCGGGCTATATTATCTTGCCCGCCGGAAGCTCGGGGGCGTCAACGTTCACGGTTCATTAAGAACAAGAGCTCCTTTCGTACCAAGAATTGACGATATTTGAATATTGCATCTTGTAGCCCTCTGTCTCCTCTTTCATTTGAGCCTGGCGTGCTGGACCGACGATCAGCAGTTTTTATGTAATTTGCTTCCCGCCTTTGATTAATTCATAGCGTCCTCTGGGGGTGGAGCTATCTCCTAAGCGCGATTCTTGGCTTGGGGTGACGCCGCTGTATCCACATGTGTTAGCGATATGTTACATCTTGACAGCTGGTGACCTCATTTCTTCCCCTGCATAAGTTATTACATATTTTTAGTCTGGAGAACGCAGAAAATTCCGCTCTATTCAATGGTGTGTCTCACATAATTTTCCTATGTCTGGATTAAAAATATCACCCCGTTTTTACGCGCCAAAATCCGACGTTGGCACCCGTGACACGTGCATAAAAAACCGGAAGTTCCTTGTGTTCGTTTGGCACTCTGGGAAGCTAAGCTCCACCTCGGGGCGTATCTGACTACTCCAGCATCGCGTCCCCTTCTATCTCTCTCTGCAAGTTGAGAGCGTAATTCCGCGGGGGCTTGGCTGTTGCTTTGTCCTCCCTTTGTTCGCAGGCGCTCTTTTCGCGGGTTCCGTTCTGGCAGGACGCCGCTCGATCCCCTTCGCCCATACTGCTACCTATGACGCGACCTTTAGGAGTAATTTTAATGGAGTATAAAGGCCCATATCATTCCCATGGAGCTGTACAGGACACTGTACGGTTTCATTCTCCTCCTACTTCATCAAAGAAAAATCACGAACTCGGGATTTTTCTTTCCCTTTTAACTGGCTCGGAAAGTAGTCATTGGTGATGGTCGCGTAACTGGTGGACCTTCTCGGTCAACTCTGTGTTCTCCAGTTGTATCTGGTAGCATAGATTAATTAAAGCGTTCCTAAGGCCGGTCCTCTCAGAACATTCTGGACAATCTTCACAGGCTGATGCCTCGGACTCGCTCCCCTCTTCCAAAACAATGTGATTCACGGCATCATCTTCTTCATCGGCTTCCATTTCTTCCATTGGATCCGGGTTGTCCTCGTCATCCTCGGCTTCTCCTGGTTCTTCTTCCTCCGGACCTTCTTCAGGGTGTTGTCCTGGGGCGTGGTACAGTTTGAGATTTGCAGCATTGTAAGTGGCCTCTGTTCTCCCATCCATTGACTGTACTTTGTAGGCATTATTCTCTAGGTTCTGGATTATCCTATACGGCCCGATGTAAAGTTCTGCAAACTTGTGGTAGTACTTCCTCGGAGGGTCGGACATGGCTGGTCGTTTGACTAAAACTAGTTCTCCCACACGAAGTGGCCGATGAAATCTCCGGTTTCGATGACGTCTGAGCCTCTTCTCTGCCTGGGCTTTGAGATGGTCCAAAGCTATCCTCACACGAAGTTCAGCCGAAGGCCTGGGATCTTCTGGGCACTGTAGCACGCGGTGCCACGGTCTCTCTGGTTTCTGATCAAAATGTACCGCTATCGGGATCTGCCCCGTAGATTCATGAATCGTCCCGTTGATGCACTCCATGATGATTGGAAGAACATCAACCCATCGCCAATGCTGTCTGGCGCAATACACTCTGCAAAATTTCGCTATTTCGCGCATGATCCTTTCTGATGGATTGGACTCAGGATGCCTAATAGAACTGAAGATATGCTGGATTTGGAGTTGCTCGATCTCGCGTTTGAACATGGCGGACGTGAACTGAGACCCATGGTCACTCAATATCTTATCTGGCTTCCCCATAGATGGAATGATCTTATTTCGGATCTGTGTCAGTACCGACCTGGAGTTTGCCTTCTGTACTGGGCACAGCATCACATACTTCGAGAAAACATCTACGCAGACCAAAATGAATTGTAACCCTCTAATTGCCTTGGGTAAGGGCCCGTAAAAGTCTATCGCAAATAGCTCTCGTGGCTTTTCTGGCAACAACGGCTTAGGTGGTTGCCGCAGGAGATAGGTATTTGGTTTGATTCGTTGACAAGTATCACATGTTGTCAACACGGTCCTAATCATCCGCCTCATTCTCGGCCAGACAAAGGTCTCCTGAAGTGTCGAGGTAACTTTATCGATTCCCGCATGACCGATGGAATGATGTGCGAGCCAAATCAGTTCCACTTGCAGCACGGGCGGAACAACAATACGGTACTTCGTATGATCTTCATCGATGAACTGGTGAAGGATCCCGTTGAAATAGTTATATTTTGGTGCCTGCCTCTCACTCTCCTGGTATTCAGGCGTTCCTGCTGGTATCCTCTTCCTGAAGAAATCGATCAATCGTCGGGTCGCGGGCCAATTCTCTTGCTCTTCTCCGATGCGTTGCAGCCTGTCCAACGTCTCACGGTCACCCCCGCTCAACTCTATGTGATGAAGAACTTGGGCTTCCGGTTCGGGGTTTCGGCTTAATGCGTCGGCAATCACGTTGTCCTTTCCTGCACAATGTTCGATCTCTAAGTCGAATTGTTGGATGAATAACGTCCAGCGGTTTACTCTCTCGGATGCCATCGTCGACTTCAAAGCGAAGGTCAAAGCTTTATGGTCTGTCCGCAGCACGACCGGGAATCCGTATATATACTTCCTCCAGTGACTGAGGGCTGTAACAATTGCCAACATCTCTAATTCCGTGACGGTATATTGGCATTCATGAGCCCGAAGTCTACGACTCATGAACGCGATGTAGTTTCTGCGCTTTTCCTGATCCGGCGTCTCCTGGTACAATACCGCCCCTACACCTATCATGGATGCATCGGTTTGGACTACGAATTTGCTCGAAAAGTCGGGGTACCCAAGCTTGATGCTGTTGGCAAGTAATTCTTTTGTCCTTTGGAAAGCTTCGTCACAGTTTGAATCCCATTTCCATCTATTATTCTTCTTCAGGAGGTCCTGAAGAGGAGCTACCGCCTCCGTGTAACTAGGGCAATGATCGGCGAAAAACCCGCAGATTCCCAAAAACTGCCTGATGTGTTTGACTCGTGTTGGTTTGGGGAAATTTTGAATAGCTTGAATCTTAACGGGGTTCGGAGTAACACCCTCCGAATCTATGACGTGTCCCAGGAACAAAATGCTTTTCTGGCAAAAGTTCGACTTATCCAAATTAACTTTGAAGTTGTTTTTATTCAATTCTGCTAATAACAGGTTCAAGTGTTCCAAATGCTCCTCCAGAGTCTCGCTCGCAATCAAAATGTCGTCCACATAACGCACCGTAAAGTTCTTCACCTGCTCGCCCAAATTCCTATCAAGTGCCCTTATCAAGGCCGATCCTGCGTTCTTGACGCCGAACGGCAAACGGTTGTAGACGTACGTCTGTCCGTCAAACATGAATCCCGTCAGTACCTTGGATTCCCCTGACAACTCAATATGGTGGTAGGACGATCTCAAGTCGACCCCCGAAAAATAATTTTTGTGACTAAACTTCTTCAAGATATCCTTAATGTTTGGTGCCCTATCGTACTCTGGTACCAAGCGCTCGTTAATGGCACGTGCGTCTAGGCACACCCTCAGCGAACCGTTCGTCTTCTCCACGATGACTAAAGGGTTTAAAAATGGCGTCGGAGATTTGGAAATTAACTGGTTTTCTTCCATATCCTTGATGATAGGTCGTACCTTGGCATAATGTTTCTCGGGAATCGGGTACGGATTCCGTCGAAAAGGTTCCCAACTTGTGACGACGAAATTGTATTTGAAATTCGAAATTTTTCCCGGTTGTGACCCAAATGCATCGCGGTGGCGTTCCAAGATTTCTTTCAGTCTAGCTCTTCCCTCTTCACCTATCATTGCTTTATTAATTTTTGATAGCACTGCCTCCTCAAATGTCGGTTCTTCCTCTTCCTGTTCCAAGTTTGCAACCATTCTCTCGAGTCCGATTATTATCTCTTCTTCCTGATGTTTCCCATCCAGGATCTGATCAGGACGGACTTCCTCGTCGTAGGTCACTTGAGTAGTCCAAATCCTCTCATCGACTACGCAGTCTCCAATTTCGTTTAGTTTCACCCCTTCGGAATGCATGTTGATCTCTAGCATGATCTCATTTCGGTGCATGTCGATAACTGCCTTATAGTCCCTCCAGAAGTCGGCGCCTAATATAATGTTGTATTCCATCTTCTCGAGGATGATAAATGGGTGTGAAGTAATGGCCTCTCCGATCTGCAATTCTAAGTAAACCTGAGCCTTGCACACTGTGGTGCGATCTGGGATGATTCCTCGTACCTTCATGTTAGAGACCGGTAATAATGGGATCTGCTCCTTCGATTGGATTTCCCGTATGAGCGTTCTAGATACGACGCTTACGCTGGCTCCCGTGTCTACAAGAGAGCGCACGCGCAATCCATTAGCTCTGATGTACACCACTGGTAATTCCCTGATAATCCTCTTATTCTGTCGGTGTGCGTCTTCGATCAAATCCTCGGGTTGGATCACCCACGCAGCTATGGTAACTGACGTCCTCTGTGAATCGAAAGAATGGTTGCTCCCCGAACCGCAGGCTATCTCCTCACTAGTTAGGCGAAATTTTTTTTTGCGCTCCGGAGCTACTGGCATACTCCGGAGCATGGGGGTTCAACTCTCTTCCACGTCCTTCCTTCTTATGAGCTTGCAGTTGCAGGCTTTCTGCCCCTTCGCACATTCCCGCGGCGGCCATACCCTGTATGGGTCTCTGCCACTTGTCAAGACCGGGCGGCGTGTTTCGAAGTTGTTCCACATACTGTCGCGACTCATTCCTGCGATCTCGTATGTACTCTTCCCTTCTTCCTGGTCGTTGCCCTGTCGACCGCTGTCCGCTCGGTCCCCAATTCTGGTACGGCCTCCTCCGCTGTCCATACTGGCGATACCGAAGCCTTGGCCCCTGATTCATCCTCTCACGGGGTCCTGGTTCGCGGGTGTTCCAGCCCTCCTGGTATTCCCGTTTCGGTCCATTCCATGTCTGGGGACCCCAATCACTCCTAATTCTCGAGGGGTACATCTCCCGAACTTCATTCGTACTAGTCCCCTGGTTCTTCCTTTTCGGTGGGCTTTCATCCTGAGCTAAGTCGACAACATGGACCGCCTCGCTATGGCGATGTCGCGCCTGCATTCCACTCGTTTGATCGAGCTGCCTCAATATTTGTTCAGCATCGACCGCATTTCGGACATTCGCCGCTATGAGCACCTTCTGTACTTCCGGTGGGAGCTGTTTCCCGATGGCGGAAATCAACTCTAGCTCTGTGGGAGGACTATCCAGTTCTTTGAACTTCAACAACTGGCCCACGAAGTACTCGCAGAAACGGGTCTGCCCTGCACCCGAATACCTTCGCGAATACAATTCTAGCCTCAAATTCTGTTGCGTCTCGATCCCCCAATACTTCTCGAGGAAGCGCCGCCGGAACTCCTCATACCCATCGAAACAATATTTGAACGCCCGGTACCAGACCAACGGCTGATCCGTTAGGTACCGTTCGACTACTCTCAGTTTTCGGTCCGCTGGGACTCGATGATCAATGAAGTATTGGTCTACCTCAGCAAGGAAACCTTTCGGGGTAAGATGAGTGTTTGACCCGAATTTCTTCGGCTCGTCATTCGTCATCCGGAGGAGATTATATACCGGAATTGCTCCACTCTCTTGCGGGGTCGATTGTCCCCGAGGTGCATTATGCACTTGTGCATTTTCATTTCCCTGCGAAATGTCAACGTTGGCCTCGTGACCAATACTACTGGGCGGACTCACTCTGTCAACGCTATCCTGCTTCTTGAGGATCGATCGCATCACGATCTCACCTCTCGCCTCTTGGAACTTTAACAACTCGACCTCCTCCCGGATCTCCTTAATAAGCTCCGTGTGGACTTCTACTTGGACGGCAGCCTTGTGGGTCTTGTTGCCCCACTCTTCCATCTGTCGGTTCAGGCCTTGGATTTTCCCTCGAACTTCTTCTTGTTCCGCTTCCATCTCTTCGGTCACTTCCTTCCGGAGCTCCATAACTTCTCCATGGGCCTGAGTCTGGACTTCCTTGAGCTTGGCGGTCGCAATATCCTGCACTTGGGTCAGACGGTCACTGACCTCTTTTGCCACCTTGTCGAGGGCCTCCGTCGTCTGTGTCCTTAGTTCTCGGACTTCCGCCTTGGCCTCCTGCATGTCTCTTGCAACCTCCTCTACGCGGGTGCTCACCTTCTCCATCTCTTCCTCGCACGCGCTCACCCTAGTGTCCGTCACGTCGATCCTATTCGTCACCCTAATCTCCACTTGCTTTAATTGCTGGATGACGTCTTCCAACTTCCCCTCTAACGCCTCAGTCATCTTTGCCTCCAACCTCGCGGCGTTCTCGTCGCTACGTTCACGACCTAATCTCACATCCTCTGCGAGCTCGTCTAACGAAGCTTTATTCGTAGCCGCCTGAGCCTGGCAAAGCTCTGCCTGCCTGTCAAACTGCGCCTTAAAGTCCGCTGCCTGCTTGCCTAGCTGATTTAATTGTTCCCTTAAAAGTTCCCTGTCTTCCTTTGCCTTTTCTTCGCGTTCTGCCAATAATTGGCGCATCATATCCCTCATGACCTCCATGTCCATATTAAATTCAATCTTGGAGAAAGCGGATCTCCCGTGGGCAGAAAATTGACCACCGGTGATCGACAGAAAACATAGATACATTCAAATATTTAATACAAATTTCAGCGTGACCTAACTTTACTCGAAATTCCAACAAATCAATCCAAACTGGGCCTACAAACGGCTTGTGTCACGCCCCCTACCATATTAATGTCATAATTCATTGTATAGGAAATTTCGTCATATCATTTGACAATAATAATAACAATAATAATGCTGATTCTACGTTAGCCCTTTTATCCTGGAATAAGTTTTCCAACCTCGCGCGCGGCCTACCGTGGGCTCGATTTTACGTATGCCGGAAACATGGCATACCCCAGTCACTAATGGATGTTATCACCTTGAGATTGGTAAGATGACGTTAGCAGACAATTACCCGTCTCAAACTGGCAACATCGCATTCGTCACTGCGCAAAAATTAGAGCCTGGGTTGAGGTACCCTGCTCTATCCGCGGCGTCTAAAGCCCTCTCGAAAAATATTTATATCTGCCAAATGTTGTTACCTCAGCGCACAATCTTTGGCCGATACCCGTAACTGGCGAAATTTGAAGAATTTTGCCGGCCGTTTTAACCTCACACTGAGAGAACCATAACGTTGTCTCCCAAAGAAATGACAGCTTCATAGTCTGTCCCGGGTATCCATTTTACTTTTATGAGCGACACTCATGCGGATTTCCACTTAAACTGGACACATGATTTTTCTGTTCTTGTCATTTTCCTATCCTATTTATTATTCACGTCGCTCCCTTTCATGGCTGATCTTGTGTGAGTTATCATCACGAGTCGTGACTTACGCACGCCCGTACGATGACCATTACAGTCCTGCTGAGTATCACACAATCTGAACAACCCTTGCAGTATCCAATCTATAATTATGAATCTTAGCACTTCGGACATGTGCTTAACGTCTCCATCCGTTCGGTTACGTGGCGGGTACTCCATTCCAAATAATTGCCAACCCGTTCGATACCAAATGTAATCAGATTGTGGCACGAACCTGGCAATTTGACTCCATCATAGCACACTATCCTCCCTGTGGGCGGCCTATCTCTTACTCAAAATGCTCCAGCGTAAACTATAAACAATGCCCATCCACGAAGGGCGCCAATTATACACCCTACCGGGCGTCGAATGGATGACCCACGCATAAGAATGCCTCCACGTAACGGGGTAAACACCCACGGATGAGATTGGATTGAAGAGCGGGTCGAATTGCTTAACGAGCTTCGGACCGCTCCCCTTCCTACTTTCTGTGCCGGCCCGGCAGCCTGAGCACTTGGGGAAGTGGTACGTTCAAAGAAAAACAAAAACAACAAATCCTTAAGATGGAGCCTTATGTCTATAATATGAAAGTAGGATCTCTGGGTTCGAATGCCTACTGGATACTGCTTACCACTGCTACCAATGACAAGAACCATAAAATAGGGGTTACGAATGCAAATTTATTCAAAAATAACAATTTAAAAAGGTTGATACAGCTCTATACAATGACTCTCCACATATGGGATGAAAAGAAAATAATAATCATTTTAAAATACGAATCGCCCATGGGCGTCGTCTGCATAACGGTATGATTGAGGTTTTGCGACTTGCTATCGTTCATTTTTCCTCATTAATTCATACCGCTCATGAAATTTGTACATTATTCTGTCGATCACACCGTGAGATGACTTGATGTCCCGATACACAAATATCACTAGCTGTTCTAAGCACGAACATAACCGGGGCCTACGCTACATAATATCATATTAAAAGACACATTTGCATAATGCACAAACAAACACAAATACCATTTTTGCTAAACCCCGGACTTCTCATCTGTCACCAAGACCACACGTCGTGCACATAGGTTCTGTTTGAACTCAAAAATATGTGCACATCATTACGAAACATACACAAAACATATGGATATATACACTTCATGCACACCGGAGAACCCTTCCTAGAAAAGAAAACAGCATGGTTATCACAGTCTCCGGCCCAAAGCGCAAGCTTGGAAGCAGCTCGCTCAAGGGCGCCGTCATCATCCGGCGTCGAACTGGCAGGCTCCCGACCGAGAGGTATTGTGGGTTTCTGTAGATACCGAGAATAGCTACAATCTCATTTCGCCGGATATCTGGGGGAATCCCTACTCATTTATTAAATACCCTTTTAAAAGAAGTTACCGTGATATTATCATTATACAAGTATTCTTAGCTGAGCCATTTAAACCAACCGAGGGGAGCGCGAGGTTGACCCAGGGCTCCAAGTTAGTCTTAACACAATGGTTTAAAGGGATCCCTCTGTCGCGAGGGCGAGAGCCAGTCATTCACAACAGAAGGAAGGCCGGCCATTCTGATTCTTCTCTCGCTCACACGTCTACCCTCTCATCTCGGGGACACACATATCCACAGCCCGCTTCATTTGCATATTCATATCATTATGGAATTCCCATGAAATACTCTTTTTATTCACTCCCTTCTCATTATTATCACTGAGACTGTGGGCACGATCACTTCTCAATCATCTCATCGTAAATTCCTATTCGGCCTTCTCACTACGTCTCATATCGCGTATCTTCTTCCCTTGGGCCTATGGCTCTCATGGCTCCTCGTTCATACCACATAAATACACTTATATTTAAACCTACTGGCCAAAGATTAGGGACTCATGCCCCTGGGTCTTACCCCGGCTATAGATAAAAAAATACACTCCAAACCATTATGGCCCATTAATCAAAAATCACGGGAGACTTGCACATGGTCCCTCACACCTATCTAGATCACACAGTATGTACCTCTCCCGGTCGGGATTTTCTTCATTCTTGATGTACATGCACGGATTATATCTGTAAGCTAGGCATGCATTATCTGACTGACCCATGAGTTTCCCTGGCATATCCGACAACCACGTGGGACAGTGACTACCAACATTTCGACATATTTCCCTGCTTGCCAGCACTATGTTTCCAACCGCCCCTACGGGAAACTCAAATATTCTCCTAACCTTGTTCCCATATTTGCTAGGACATTCTACATTAAAAATATAACCCTCACGATAAGCTAACCATTAAGAAAGAAATATGAGTCGTCCGGGAATTTAGCTCCCTTAAATTTTACTTCAACATTATAAAATCAATAAAATTTCCATATAGGACATGCATTAACTTACAACATTTTGATATTTACAAAAGAACGCTAATCCTATCCCCGGGTTATGTCATGCTTAGAAATTAAATTTGGACATCACTCATCTGTTTGGTGGCCGTTGTTTCTTCCGCCACGGGAGACCCATGGTGAAGTTCTTAGTACTCCATGACCACTCGGTAGGTGGCGGGCGTGCAGTCCTTCATCCCTGGTCCATACAAGTCCGACATCATGGGGAACTCGTCACAGCTGAAATCTTACAGTAATCCAAGTGGGTAACACTCTTACACTCGTCACACGTCCTCTATTTTCAGGGTTTACACCACGAATAAGACGGACTTTCAAATACGGCGGACGCGCTCACAGTAAGAATCGGGTGGCTCACGAGACTCGAGCCCCTGATTCAAAGTAACACGTTGGGTGATACTTAGTTATGAATTTCACTGACTCATTAAAGCCGGCACTGTCTCAGCCGAATTCCAATACTTGTTTGCAAATTATGATCGCGGTTTTTACTAGTTTGACACGCAGCACAGGAACAATACCTAGGCTCGTTTGGCCTCCCGTTCACTTCACAAAGCGTGCTGGACACAATGGCGCTTTCAATACACGGTCAAGGGTTTCTGACTTAAACTGGGGCACCGCGGGATATAGTGTCCTCCTCACCGACCCGTAAAAGAACAACTGTCTCTACCATGGCCTGCTCGGGCTATATTATCTTGCCCGCCGGAAGCTCGGGGGCGTCAACGTTCACGGTTCATTAAGAACAAGAGCTCCTTTCGTACCAAGAATTGACGATATTTGAATATTGCATCTTGTAGCCCTCTGTCTCCTCTTTCATTTGAGCCTGGCGTGCTGGACCGACGATCAGCAGTTTTTATGTAATTTGCTTCCCGCCTTTGATTAATTCATAGCGTCCTCTGGGGGTGGAGCTATCTCCTAAGCGCGATTCTTGGCTTGGGGTGACGCCGCTGTATCCACATGTGTTAGCGATATGTTACATCTTGACAGCTGGTGACCTCATTTCTTCCCCTGCATAAGTTATTACATATTTTTAGTCTGGAGAACGCAGAAAATTCCGCTCTATTCAATGGTGTGTCTCACATAATTTTCCTATGTCTGGATTAAAAATATCACCCCGTTTTTACGCGCCAAAATCCGACGTTGGCACCCGTGACACGTGCATAAAAAACCGGAAGTTCCTTGTGTTCGTTTGGCACTCTGGGAAGCTAAGCTCCACCTCGGGGCGTATCTGACTACTCCAGCATCGCGTCCCCTTCTATCTCTCTCTGCAAGTTGAGAGCGTAATTCCGCGGGGGCTTGGCTGTTGCTTTGTCCTCCCTTTGTTCGCAGGCGCTCTTTTCGCGGGTTCCGTTCTGGCAGGACGCCGCTCGATCCCCTTCGCCCATACTGCTACCTATGACGCGACCTTTAGGAGTAATTTTAATGGAGTATAAAGGCCCATATCATTCCCATGGAGCTGTACAGGACACTGTACGGTTTCAGTACCATATCTAAAAAAAAATACTATGTAGTGGGGAGTGAGATATAATAATTATTATAGAAAATAGTGTCTAATCCTAAGACATGAATTTTTTGAGGTCCCCGTTAGGGGTGGGGAGTGGGAGAGGATGACATGTAAAAATACTGTAAAATAACCGATATTAATGTCGAATCCATTATTTGTGTGTTGCTGAGACGAATTGAGACGCTCTGGATACCGTTTAGGCCTAATTCTACATTCAGCCTCCATTGAGACGGGGTGCTGAGAGGGGCTTAAAAGTAAATAGTCTAAAATGACCGAGATTAGTGTTGAATTCACTGCTTTTGGGGTCGCAAGGCTGATTGATGAGAGGCTCCGACAGTTGAAATCGTGTACATCATATCTATAGCACGATGGGTAAATACAAAAAGCTAATAATTATTTTTTGGAAGATTAAATACTTCCCAGCCAATTCGAGTTTCCAGAAGGACAAAGTTTTACTCGAAATTTAAGTAATCTAAACTTGAAATCAAACAGATCTAAATAACTCTAAAACTACATAGGCCCTAATAGATCGTAAAATCAATGTCTCAAATAGGTTTTCTATAAAAATTCACTTTACACGTAACTGCTCATACAAATCTTAAACATTGAAAAACTATCCGGGCAATGCAGTGTACTACAGCTAGTAAACATTAAGAAATGCCGGGAAATTCTTCGTAAACACAACAAAATGGTCCCGTATAAAAGCATTTGGGAAGTATGAAGTACGGCGAGAAATGAGCTACCAATTGTAGCGAGACGAAGGGTGATTTACGATACATCTATGATGCGCTTCAGTGGTTTCGTGTATACAATTAATCGTAGTATAACAGTTAGTGTTATTAACTGCCATCCTCGTGGTCCGGGTTCTATTCCTGGTACTGCCAGAAATTTAAGAATGGCAGGAGGGCTGGTATGTTGTTGGGTGTCGTATGAGTTGCGCCGAGTAAAAGTTGCGCCGTGTTAAAATCAGTAAAACTTGCGCCGTGGTCATTAATCATTCTAGGAACTAGAGGTCTTGTTTGGGAATTCCACAGGGAAGTTTCGTGTTTCAGAATGTGACAGTGTCCACTCCCTACTTACCCCTTATCAGGGTTTTATGCTGGACAAAGCTGGCGTTCAAAATTTTATTTCTGATTTCTTCATATTTATATCAGCATCACTGTTTGAGACAATTTCATTTGTCATTTATTAATCTTTTATATTCAGGGGAATGCGACAGGCTTCGCCAGGGCACACAATTTCCTTTCTTTGGCAGTAGCTATGGTTCATTCTTGAGCCCTATCACTTCGTAAGGGGTGCATGTCGGGGAAACGTAGGGTGAGACAGTTTTTTTCTGTTTTCACTGGTCATTCTTTATTCAACAAATTCGCTACATTTCATTTGCCATCCATTAATCTTTGTCCGCAAAAGCACGTCAGATCTCGCATTCGGCAGTATTTTCTTCCTTTAGCGGTATTTCATTCTTCATTCATTCTATTCCTGACCCTGTCAGTTAGCTAAAACATGCTGTGGATATTCTTCATAAGACTGGAAGACAGATTCCATGTTTCCACATTTGGTTTGTAAATTAAGTCAAACTACGTAGTTATACACATTTCACCCACTGATATAAATACGATGCAGGTTTTCTAAATGTGCAAGAAACGAACGTTGATAGAGTGAATACCGAGCTCGATAGCTGCAGTCGCTTAAATGCGGCCAGTATCCAGTATTCGGGAGATAGTAGGTTCGAACCCCACTGTCGGCAGCCTGAAAATGGTTTTCCGTGGTTTCCCATTTTCACACCAGGCAAATGCTGGAGCTGTACCTTAATTAAGGCCACGGTCGCTTCCTTCCCACTCCTAGCCCTTTCCTGTCCCATCGTCGCCGTAAGACCTATCTGTGTCGGTGCGACGTAAAACAACTAGCAAAAAAAAGAGTGAATAATACTTTTTATGTATTAATTTCAAAATATCAGTACTACAGATATTCAGACATTCCTTGAACTCGGAAATAATCCCCTGCGGTGCAGCGCAGGTAGCAGATGCTTAAAAGACAGCTGTCAAACCACTTCTACTCCCGGCGGGGAATCTCCACGGCGCAACTCTTACACGGCGCAACTTTTACTCGGCGCAACTCATACAGAACCTGTGGTTGAAATGGTACATGCAACTCACCATCATCGGGGGTGTGCCTGAGATGAGCTGCAGTATGAGGACACAAGTTTACTTACTTTTAGAATTTCACCATCGACCCATGGTATACCGAGTTGAATTCACTCACTTTAATATCGCACCCTTTATATTCATTGATTTTTTTCTACTTGTTTAACGTCGCAGTAACAAATCGTAGGTTTTCGGCGACAGAAGGATGGGAAATGGCTAGGATTGGGAAGGTAGTGGCCATGGCCTTTATTAAGGTACAGCCGCAGCATTTGCTTGGTGTGAAAAAGGGAAACCATGGAAAACCGTCATCAAGGCTGCTGACGGTGGGATTCTAATCCGCCATCCCCCGAATGTAAGCTCACATCTACGCGCTCCTAACCACGCGGCCAACTCGCTCGGTTTCACTGATTTGATTACTTAATTTTATTTCACTTGAGTAAACAAGCTACTTATCTATAGCGTGGACCCCCCCCCCTCTCGTTCTCCTCAACCTGATGGTTGACTGTCCTCGTCCAACGACCTTTTATCCTGAGCCAGCTAGCTTGATTAGTTGATATGGACGTAGCCATTGAATGCCATCGAGGAACCCTGCTCTTGGTCGTCCTCTTCTAGTCTTTCCTTCCATTTTCCCTTCAAGCAGTGTAGTGCACCATGATGAATGCCGGAGTAAATGACCTATCCAACTACGTCTTTTCGCGATCATTTTCTCTAGACTGATGGTTTCTTCAGCTCTCTTGAGAACATCTTCGTTTGTTAGCCTATGAGTCCAGGGAATTCGTAACATTCGACGCCAGCACCACATTTCGAATGCATCTACTCTTTTCTTATCAGCCTTTAATAGAGTCCGGGTTTCAGAGCCATGCTCCAAATGAAGCTCTTAACGAAATGCTTTCTTACTGGTAGGGATATTGCCTTGGAGGTCAACAGGCTTCTTTTTTTATTGAAAGCTTCTTTACCAGAGCTATTCGAGAACGGACGTCCTTTTCACACCTCCCATCAGATGTAATGATGCTTCCAAAATAACTGAACTGATTTACTTCAGTCAATTTTTCTCCTTCCAACCAAACATTAACATCCTGTTTACCATACGGAGTACATGTCATTATCTTGGTTTTTGTTTTGTTAACATTCATGTTACATTTTAGTATTAGTAGATCATTCAATTTCTTTAGTGAGATCTCTATCCCTATACAGCTGATAGATAATGTTCTGATCTCTGTAGTCTACTTTCAGACTTCTAAGGGCTTTAAACATAATATTCCAGTTAACATTATCAAACGCTTTCTCTATATCAATGAAAGCAATTAGGATGTTCTTACTGATTCTTAGGGCTTGTTCAATAATTGTTCTAAGGCTCAGAATTGCTTCTCTTGTTCCTCTGTTTCTTCCAAACCCGAATTGATCCTCTGAGAGATTTTCTTCTATTATTTTCTCCATGCGATGGTAAACAATTCTTGTAATAATTTTGGAGGCATATGTTACCAGGCTTAACGTTCTATAATCTTGGCACCTCTTTGCATGATTACTTTTTGGGATAGGTATCCATACAGTTTTCTCAAAATCTTCCGGTATTTCTCTGCTAGTATAAATATAATTTACTAGTTGATATATAGAGAGAGTGAGATTTGCCATGCTTAATATCCAACGTAGTAGCCCCGAGGCAAACCCCGAAATACGTAAAACTTTTGGGCCCGTACCTAATCATACTGCTGTCATCCTTCTGGCTGCGTTGTTTACACATACCAGACTCTTAAAAGTTTCACATGATATTTCACGGCTCTGTAAATAGCTCTGTATTTACCAACTACTGTACAAAATAAATTGCGTACATAATCCAATCATCATTCTCATTTTCGTGTTGTATACAATACAATGAACCATATCGACAGTTGTAAAACTCACCTTATAGTTCATTTTCACACACTTGAACTCCCCAACTTCGACATTGTTGATGAATTCTGCTTGACAGTCGCCTGTTAAAGATTTCAAACTTTCTTCTCCTTCGCCACGTGATATGGATTTGACCTTGTTTTACGGCCGAATGCCCTTCCTGACGGCAATCCGATTTGAAGGGATGTATTAACTATTGCGTGTTTGTGTGGTATGTTGTATGTAGATGAAGAGAAGTGTGTTAGGATAAACAAAAACTCCCAGCCCCTAAACTAGAAGGACTAATCATATGGAATTAAAATCCTCGGAGTGGCTGGGAATCGAACCCAGCGCTCTCTGAACAGTTGAACATTCTGAACATTCAGCCAAGGAACCGGATGATAGTTGGTAGTTAATATTCTTCTTCTTTATTTACCGAGTGAGTTAGCCAGGCGGTTAAGGACGCGCAGTTGTGAGTTTGCATTTGGAGACAGTGGTGGTTTTTTTTTTTTTTTTTTTTTTTTTTTTTACAATTTGCTTTACGTCGCACCGACACAGATAGGTCTTATGGCGACAATGGGATAGGAAACTTTTCTCCATCCTCTGGTCTTTATTTCTTCTTCTTTTTTTTTTTTTTTTTGTTTGCTAGTGGTGTAACTTCGCTCTAACACATGGAAGGTTTTCGGCGACGCAAGGATGGGGAAAGGGATAGGATTGGGTAGGTAGTGGACGAGGCCTTAATTAAGGTACAGCTCCTGCATTTGCCTGGTGTGAAAATGGGAAACCACGGATAACCATCTTCAGGGCTGTCGACGGTGGGATTCGAATCCACTATCTCCCGAATGCAAGCTCATAGCTACGCGACTCAAACCGTACGCCCAACTCGTTCGGTTTACCTGATGTCAGCACTTTGTATAGATTTAGCCCGGTTTTCCGACTGCATGCCTTTCTTGACGCCAAGCCTAAATGGAGGGAAATACTCACTACTGCGTGTGTCTGTGGTGGTTTCTGCAATGGGAAGTGTTGTTGGTACCGTATATGAGGATGTGTATTGGGACTAACACAAACCCCCAGTCCGGAAGCTAGAGTAATTAATCAGGCGTTAAAATATTCAGTCCGTCCAGGAATCGAACGCGGGACACTCTAAACCCAAGGCCACCAGGCTGACCATTCAGTGAAGGAGGACAATAATAGACACTCCTGATTAAAGATTAAAGCAGATGGCATATTTACACGACATTTGAGTGAAGCAACACAGCAATATCTCTCTTCAGATCTTAATTGCCTCTCCTCCATCCATCACCTTTACTAACGATCCAATTCTTCACACATCAGTGTACAACCTACAGTAGTGTCTGCTGCCAGGTGATGGAACTGCCCTACATCTCCAAGCTGTCTTAGCGTAGCCAGATCTTATGACTGGTAGGGTAAATGTGAGAGTCAATGAAGCAGTATTTCCATTAATTCATGATAATACTACAATACACTCAGCCACATAAAATAGTCGTCCTAAGCAACTACAGCACATCTTTCTTTCTTTCTTTCTTAATCTTTTTACTCTCCAGGGTTAGAATTTCCCCCGGACTCAGCGAGGATCCCACCTCTACCGTCTCAAGGGCAGGGTCCTGGAGCGAGAGACATTGGGTGGGGAGACAGAACTGGGAAGAGGACCAGTACCTCGCGCAAGTGGCCTCACCTGCTAAGCTGAACAGGGGCCTTATGGTGGATAGGAAGATTGGAAGGGATAGACAAGGAAGAGGGAAGGAAGTGGTCGTGAACTTAAGTTAGGTACCATCCCGGCATTTGCCTGGAGGAGAAGTGGGAAACCACGGTAAACCACTTCGAGGATGGCTGATGAGGGAATCGAACCCCGCTCTACTCATTTCACCACCCGAGGCTGAGTGGACCCCATTCCAGCCCTCGTATCGCTTTTCAAATTTCGCGGCAGAGACGGGAATCGAATTCGGTCTTCCAGGAGTGGCAGCTAATCACAATAACCACTACACTACAGAGGCGGACAACTACAGTACATCCCTCTAAAAACAACAGTCTATGAATATATATTGTTTGCTAGTTTTTACATCGCACCGACACAGATAGGTCTTATGGCGACGATGGGATAGAAAAGGGTTAGGATTTGGAAGGGAGCGGCCGTGGCCTTAATTAAGGTACAGCCCGAGCATGTGCCTGGTGTGAAAATGGGACGTTAAGCAATGAGCGGACCCCTTGCTGCTATATTATATCACGTCATTAATTTCATCTCATTAACTCCTCTGATGACATAGGCGTCAGCTAGGGCATTCGGTCATGAAAACCCGCCGCGACAGGTTCATCTCACCTCATATCCGACCCGTAGAGAAACGGGACAAGGGTTGGACGAAAACTAAGTAAAGTAAAGCTTTCCCTGCACAGATCATGGACTTCCTCGAAGGAGGGATTTTAAAAAGGCTTTCACTACCCATAACCTCGGTAATAAGTGGGACAGAGTGGTTAGATATACGCCCAACCACCTTTGTGTCCAAGGAATTATTGGTCTAGGCTGAGTGAATTTAGGGCAATGTGCCTCTCCTGGAGAGGAAATCTCGTTTGCTTTCTTTTTCCTGATGGAGAATTGAACCCACATCCTTCCGGGTAAACTGAGCTTGGCTTTGCCACCTCGGCTAGGCGAATGAGCTGAAGTCGAAACCCGCCAACTTGGCTTTATTAAAAAAAAACAGTTAATAATAATAATAATAATAATAATAATAATAATAATAATAATAATAATAATAATAATAATAATAATAATATCGCGAAACAATCAAACAAGTGACTCTTTCTTGATCATGGCATTCAAGTCGAAAGTCCTAACTGTTGCAAATGTAAAGCATAAAATAAATACGTACTGTAAGCATTTCTTGTGTTATTTTCTTCTTTCAACAGCCCAGAAAATTGTACGCTTTTTGTTTTTCTCGTGAAATCCTCCCTCCCCCCTCTCCAACTTTCAAATCCTATTGACCGAGCTCGATAGCTGTAGTCGCTTAAGTGCGGCCAGTATCCAGTATTCGGGAAATAGTAGGTTCGAACCCCACTGTCGGCAGCCCTGAAGATGGTTTTCCGTGGTTTCCCATTTTCACACCAGGCAAATGCTGGGGCTGTACCTTAAATAAGGCCACGGCCGCTTCCTTCCCACTCCTAGCCATTCCCTGTCCCATCGTCGCCATAAGACCTATCTGTGTCGGTGCGACGTAAAGCGACTAACAAAAAAAAAAAAAAAAAAAAAAAATCATATTGCTAAATATAGGCCTAGACAGAATAACTGTTTTCGTAATATTATTTTCTCCTAAATTCTTTTCTGCTTGGATGAAGCAACTTATTTGTGTTTTGGGATTTTTGTCAAAATGGTAAAATGATTTTAGTCCAAATATTCCCAAATTTCCTTGATCAAATATAAATCTTCCTTAATACTTTCGTTTCGTTTCTGACCTATTACTATATTGGCAGTTTCGATCTTGGCTCAGTCCGGTGGTATTTGAAGGTACTGAAATACGTCAACCCCGATTTGGTAGATTTACCGGCACGTAAAAGAACTCCCGCAGGACAAAATTCCGGCAATTCGGCGTCTTCGAAAACCGTAAAAGTAGTTGGTTGGACCTAATACCAGTCCGCCTCTGTGGTGTAGTGGTTAGCGTGATTAGCTGCCAGGCCCGGATTCGATTTCCGGCTCTGCCATGAAATTAGAAAACTGGTACGAGGGCTGGAACGGGGTTCACTCAGCCTCGGGAGGTCAACTAAGTAGTGGAGGGGGAGGGGGGTAGATTCGCTCTTCAGCCATCCCTGAAGTGGTTTTCCGTGGTTTCCCACTTCTCCTCCAGGCAAATGCCGGGATGGTACCTAACTTAAGGCCACGGCCGCTTTCTTCCCTCTTCCTTGTCAATCCCTTCCAATCGTCCCATCTCCTCACAACCCCTGTTCAACATAGCAGGTGAGACCAACTCGGTGAGGTACCGACCCTCCTCCCCAGTTTCATCACCGACCCAAAGTCTGACGCTTCAGGACACTGCCCTTGAGGCCATAAAAGTGGGATCACTCGCCGAGTCCGAGGGAAAAACCAACCTAGGAGGGTAAACGGATTAAGAAAGAAAGAAAGAAAGAAAGAAAGAAAGAAAGAAAGAAAGAAAGAAAGAAAGAATAATAATAATAATAATAATAATAATAATAATAATAATAATAGAGACGGGCTAGGATGGTGAGGACACAACCGTAGCGTTTAAGGTACAACTCCAGCATTTGCCTGGTGCTAAAATGGGAAATCACGGAAAGCCATTGTCAGGGCTGTCTAACCCACCATCTCCCGAATGCAAGGTAACAGGTTCCTAAGTTACGCAACAATATTGATGTATTTTTTATCCTTCTTCCGTGCAGTATTATTCCAGAACTTCCCGGATAAAAAGTCAGGATTCTAAATGTTTTTTTTTTCTTTTTCGTTTTTATACGTCGCTAAGAGATGCCCATATTTTCCTCCCGCAGACAAATTATGAAAGCGATTATCCTCCTCGCTCGGCCATCAGGCAAGCATTAGGGATGACCGATGTCCGGCTGCTGGGCTTATCACATTCATTTGATTTTCCACTTACGGAGTTGGCGCGCAGATGACACCACATTATGTAAAGTGCGTCTCTTTCGAAACTCCCCGCAGGCCCTACCCGGGGCACATATTCCATCGTTGTTTATGTTCTAGGGCTTCTCGAATGTTCACAGCTGATAGTCTTCAAAACAAAATATGTATGAAATTCGTAGACAGCCGCACAATATGCGTCTCTTAGAAATAACGCGTAGTGATGCAATCTGTATACCTATTGCAACGCACTGCGTAACTCATTTCTCTCCTGTGATCAAACTGGATAGAGCTGAACGGTTCGGATGGAGTCCAAGGTGGCGGGTTTGATCCCGACTCAGTCCGTTGGTAATTGAAGGTAGTCAGATATCAACGCCAGTCTCGGATCGATAGATTTTTCCACCACATAAAAGAACTCCTGCGGGATAAGATCCTGGCATCCCGGCATTCCCAAAAACCTTAAAAGTAGTCAGTGAGCCTTAAAGAAAATACGCTTGCGGGATCGAATCCTAGTTTAGACTGTTGGCATTTAGCAGTGTACAGCATTAATGTGAGAGACCCATGACAGCAGAGTTATCAACCGGAGTCTTTTGCTATTTGCTTTACGTCGCACCGACACAGATAGGTCTTATGGCGAGGATGGGATAGGAAAGGCCGAGGAATGGCAAGGAAGCGGCCGTGGCCTTCACTAAGGTACAGCCCAGCATTTGCCTGGTGTGAAAATGGGAAACCACGGAAAACCATCTTCATGGCTGCCGACAGTGGGGTTCAATATAATAATGTTATTTGCTTTACGTCCCACTAACTACTTTTACGGTTTCCGGAGACGTCGAGGTGCCGGAATTTAGTCCCGCAGGAGATTTTTTACGTTCCAGTAAATCTACCGACACGAGGCTAACGTATTTGGGCACCTTCAAATACCACCGAACTGAGCCAGGATCGAACCTGCCAAGTTGGGGTCAGAAGGCCAGCGCCTCAACCGTCTGAGCCACTCAGCCCGGCACAGTGGGGATCGAACCCACTATCTCCCGGATGCAAGCTCACAGCTGCGCGCCCCTAACCGCACTGCCAACTCGCCCGGTGTCAACCGGTGTTGTGGGGACTTTGGGTTATAAAATGTGCTGTGGGGTCAAAAAAGATACCACATAAAAATAAACACAAATATCTGTTATTTCACATTTTTAGAGAAATTAAAGATATATTCTGTTTTTTGCGCGTTATATTGAGCGTAGGCACCGATAAAGAAATGTTAATATTTGAAAAAATGGATTACGCACTATTTATTTAATGTTGCTGAAATTTTGAAGAAAATCACACTTCTACGAACTACACTTAAAAGAAATCAAATTTAAGCCTTTAATTTCTCTGAAAGATATTGAAAGTTATGTTAAAATACTATAGCCTACAAATAAATTGGAAGTATCATATTTTGTTAGCAGTTAGGTGAAATGAAATGTCGTATGGCTTTTAGTGCCAGGATATCCCAGGACGGGTTCGGCTCGCCAGGTGCAGGTCTTTCTATTTGACTCCCGTAGGCGACCTGCGCGTAGTGATGAGGATGAAATGATGATGAAAACAACACATACACCCAGCCCCCGTGCCATTGGAATTAACCAATTAAGGTTAAAATCCCCGACCCGGCCGGGAATCAAACCCGGGAACCTCTGAACCGAAGGCCAGTAGGCTGACCGTTCAGCCAACGAGTCGGACAGCAGTTCGGTAATTTTCACAAACACTTTATCTCGTCTTCTCCACACTCCTTGCACACTACGGAACGACATGTTGGCAGGTTGGACGTTCACATTTCACACAATACTGATTTGTCTTTTTCTCAGTAGAACTGGGACGTTGTGCACATCGCTTCCTTTCTGAAGTGTCTTTGTTTACTGGTTCCTTTCGAAATTCTTCTTCTTCTTCTTCTTCTTCTTCTTCTTCTTCTTCTTCTTCTTAATCCGTTTACCATCCGGTGCGGTTTTCCCCTCGGACTCAGCGAGGGATCCCACCTCTACCGCCTCAAGGGCAGTGTCCAGGAGCTTCAGACTTTGGGCCGGGGGTACGACTGGGGAGGATGACCAGTACCTCGCCCAGGCAGCCTCACCTGCTATGAAGAACAGAGGCCTTGCGGGGGGATGGGAAGTTTGGAAGGGATAGACAAGGAAGAGGGAAGGAAGTGGCCGTGGCCTTAAGTTAGGTACCATCCCGGAATTTACCTGGAGGAGAAGTGGGAAACCACGGAAAACCACTTCCAGGATGGCTGAGGAGGGAATCGAACCCACCTCTACTCAGTTGACCTCCCGAGGCTGAGTGGACCCCGTTCCAGCCCTCGTACCACTTTTTAAATATCGTGGCAGAGCCGGGAATCGAACCCGGGCCTCAGGGGGTGGCAGCTAATCACACTAACCACTACACCACAGAGGCGGACTCCTTTCGAAATAGCTGTTTCAAAATTCTTGAAGCTAGCATTCGGAGTTCATTCGGAAGTCGACCATTGACGAAGTCTTTGATTGAGGTAAAGTTCATTTAGTTCCCTGGCCAATGTTTTCAGACCGAGCTCGATAGCTGCAGTCGCTTAAGTGCGGCCAGTATCCAGTATTCGGGAGATAGTAGGTTCGAACCCCACTGTCGGCAGCCCTGAAAATGGTTTTCAGTGATTTCCCATTTTCACACCAGGCAAATGCTGGGGCTGTACCTTAATTAAGGCCACGGCCGCTTCCTTTCCACTCCCAGCCCTTCCCTTTCCCACCGTCGCCATAAGACCTATCTGTGTCGGCGCGACGTAAAGCAATTAGCAAAAAAAAAAAAAAATGTTTTCAGAAATTCGAAGTGGCTCACAGACGTGTAGTTCTTGAGTGGTAATGAAAGAGTTGACCACAATAATTTTCGGGATGGAAAAGAAAATAACAAGAGGCCATCTACATGTCATTCTACTTGTGGTGTCCTAACACACTTCTGGTCACGGGTACCCACACCTCCTTGGTGTTATGGTCATGTAGATTGTTCATTCTTCTTCCTCTTCTTTTTCTTCGGTGTCCTCGTATTCTTCCTAATTGGTTCATCCTCAGAATTATAATCATTTTCATCCGCGAAATCTTTGGCAGCACTTCCTCCGTCATCATCCTCTAAAAAATTGTTTATGAGGTCTATGATCGTACGATCAGACTCTGGCATACCAGTCCGAGAAGTGCGAGCCATAGTAATCCCTCATGTGAACAATAAGTACCAAACATACGTTCTAAATTAAATTATAACACTTATCAAAACTTTTCTGTCAGAACCAACTTTGTAACATAAACGGTGTTGTGGGGTCTTAAACGGCACCGTGTAGTATTTAAATCAAGTCACCGAGATAACTACTGGCTACTGAGCATATTCACTCCGGCTGTGAGTTGGCCCTAAAATGAAGGAAAGTCACAGAGCAGGGCGAGGGCGAGAAAATAATGTGGAGCGAGTTCCAGGGGTGTACAGTTTTTCTGATCTCCTTAAAAACCCCACAACACCGTTTGAGGTTAAGATATCATTTCTCAAGGCTAAATTCAGCATCTCGGCATTTATTACGACCTGGTTTTAATTTAAATTCATATTATTATTATTATTATTATTATTATTATTATTATTATTATTATTATTATTATCCTCCGGTTCATTGGATGAATGGTCAACGTTGATACCTTCGGATCAGAGGGTAGTGTGTTCGATTCCCGGTTGGTTCGGGGATTTTAATCTCGTGTGATTAATTCTTCTGGCTCGGGGACTGGGTGTTTGTGTTTGTCCCAACACACTCCTCTTCATATTCAGACAAGACACCACATTACTAACAGCCACAGAAATACGCAAGAGTGATTACATCCCTCCATGTGGGGTTGGCGTCGGGAAGGGCATCCGTCCGTAAAACAGGGCCAAATAATAATAATAATAATAATAATAATAATAATAATAATAATAATAATAATAATAATTTATTATTATATTTGTAGAAGTAATTAAATGACATCATTGGATTACTTATAGCTGATTGCGAGTTAATGCCCTTATTAACTTTCACCTGGTACAGAAAGACTTTATGTTTTGTGACCGCCAATATTGTTGGTAGAAAGGCAACTATGTATGATATGGTCATGTAGTGCTTGGTTTATGAACTCCCGTACACCAGAGATGACCTGAAAGCAGAGCAGGATAAGGCTTGTTACAGCTTGATCGCATTTCAATTATTGTAATATAAGTTATTATCATCTTGGGACAATACATATCTGAAGCATTTTATTTTGCTAATCGTTGGACGTCGCACTAAGTCAGATTTTTGGGGGCCATGGGATAGGCAAGCCATCGTCTTACATAAGGTACAGTTCCAGTATCGCCTGATGTGAAAATGGGGAATCACCGAGAATCGTCTTCAGGGCTGTCAGTGGTGGGGTTCGAACTCATCAACTGCCGAATGCAAGCTAACATTTACACAGCCTGTACTCTGCAGCCATCTCACTCGTAATTCTAATGTTATTGGCTTTACGTTCCACTAGTGACTTTTAGTTTTTTTTCATTGTTATGTTTAACGTCGCACTAACACATCGAAGGTGTTCGACACGATTTTTTGGAGACGCCAAGGTGCCAGAATTTGGTCCCGCAGGAGTTCTATTACGTGCCAGTAACTTTGCCGACACGAGGCTGACGTATTTGAGTACCTTCCATTACCACCGGACTGAGCCAGGAGCGAACCTGCCAAGTTGGGATCAGAAAGCGAGTGACTCAACTGTCTGAGCCACTCAGCCCGGCCCATCTCACTTGGTCCAAGCGTTTGAAATGATCCATCTTTTTCAGTTTCGTAGACCTTACCTGACATTGAAACCTTTTAGGTTAGTTCCCAGTCCTATCCTCTGTGGCGGGGTGGAAGAATACACCCACGGTATACCCTGCCTGTCGGAAAATGCGACTAAGGGTTGCCCAGAGGCTTTCACCTTGCAATCGTGGGTTGGCAATCACGGGTCCTCTAGCTGAGTCTGTATTATTATTTGTATTTGTATCAGGCTCCTAACCCTCATCTTTCCTATCCGACCTCTCTTTCTCAACTGTTGTTCTCTCCCGACCCTGATGGTATTAGATTCGTGATCTCTCCTTTCACGCTCTTCGTGGCTCTTCCTTTTCTTTCGCCAATGCCTTCATACTTTGAAGCGTCGGACTTCTTCCTTTTTCCTGTCTGATTAGTGTTAATGGAGGATCGTTGCCCAGTTGTTCTTCCTCTTAAAACAATAATCACCACCACTACCACCACTTCCCAACCATGACATCGCTTTAATCTTGGGAATGCTAATTTTCATATCGCTCATGTTGCATTTCTTTTTACACTCCAAGATATTAAAATACTGGTCAATAAAAGTCAAGCAGTTTTCATGAAGACATGTTTAGAATACATTTTTACAATCAAACGACATAAACATGTAAATGACTTTAAAAAAAAATTACAGTATAGTATATTGCTTTCCGACTTTACTCACTCTGTTTTAAAGGTAATTTCACGTATCCCAAGTGTCAACTAACAAGGAATTATTAGCTGGGCTGAGAGGATCACACGGTTGAGGCGCTGGCCTTCTGGCCCCAAACTGGCAGGTTCGATCCTGGCTCAGTCCAGTGGTATTTGAACGTGCTCAAATACGTCAGCTTCGTGTCGGTAGATCTACTGGTACGTAAAAAGTCCTGCTAGACAAAATTCCGACATCTCGGCGTCTCCGAAAACCGAGAAAAGTAGTTAGTGGGACGTATAATAAATAACATTATTATGACCATGGAATTAAGCTCAGACGTTACTGTTTTTATTAAGATGACATAGCGAAGCGAAGTTATCTCCGTACAGGCCGTTGAGGCCCTGGGAGGGGTGGAAGGTAAAGGCTTCCACAATCCGTAACATAAGCATTCAGCGGAGTAGAGTGGTTAACTCTATGCCAGGTCGACTTTGCCCCAGGAAATGAAATGGTATATGGCTTTCAGTGCCGGGAGTGTCTGAGGACATGTTCGGCTCGCCAGGAGCAGGTCTTTTGATTTGGCTCCCGCAGGCGACTTGCGCGTCGTGACGAAGATGAAATGATTATGGAGACGACACACACACCCAGCCCCCGTGCCAGCGGAATTAACCAATGATGGTTAAAATTCTCGACCCTGCCGAGAATCGAACCCGGGACCCCTGTGACCATAGGTCACCACACTAACCATTTTTGGTGTAAGCTGAGTGAACCTCAGGGTCATATGCACTTCTGGAAGTGGAAACTTTGTTTGTTAAATTTTTCTACTTCCTGGCAGGGAATCGAACCCATGTCCTTCGGGGTGAACATTAACATTACATAACTATTTACAATGTGTTTGTAATTATTACTACTATAACTTTTTTACAATAGACAATTATTAATTGCTCTAATAGCGTTTAAAATGCACAAGCGAAATATGTAATATGATGCAGTAAGTCTTCATTACTTCATGCTTGGTTTTCTTTCGTAACTTTGTACAGCTTCCGGTTGGAGGAAGCAGAATTTAGACGTAAATGCCTTATTTTTGAATGCTTATTTTTTCACAATCTGGAGTTACACTTAAAAGGTTTATGGTAATTATTACCATGGCAGGGTACTCGCATGTGCTATTCGGCTATTGATAACACTGATCATATGTCGCTTTTCACCAAGTAGGTCCTTCGAAACTTTCCTCTTTAGAATTTGCTTCACGTCGCTCCGACACAGATAGGTCTTATGGCGACGATGGGATAGGAAAGGGATAAGAGTGGGAAAGAAGCGACCGTGGCCTATCTTCAGGGCTGCTGGCGGTGGGGTTCGATCTCACTCCAGAATGCAAGCTGAAAAAAACGTGATATTTGTTAATATGACTGTGTGGCACAACGAAGGTGAGCAAACCGGGCGAGTTGGCCGTGCGCGTAGAGGCGCGCGGCTGTGAGCTTGCATCCGGGAGATAGTAGGTTCGAATCCCACTATCGGCAGCCCTGAAGATGGTTTTCCGTGGTTTCCCATTTTCACACCAGGCAAATGCTGGTACTGTACCTTAATTAAGGCCACGGCCGCTTCCTTCCAACTCCTAGGCCTTTCCTATCCCATCGTCGCCATAAGACCTATCTGTGTCGGTGCGACGTAAAGCCCCTAGCAAAAAAACAAAAAAAGGTGAGCAAAGCTGAAGAAAATGTTGAAGAAGAACGACCTTGAAAGTGACAGGGGAATTTAGAACAAATATCACAAGCATTGGTTCAGGTGTGTACCAGTGAAAGGTTGTCCCTATGTCGAACGAATCTTTAGTATACATTGTCTAAAGGAGCCCCCGAACAATTGCTCGGACAATGCGCTCACAGTTTAGCACCCACACTTATGTTGTTAGTTACCTAACATGACGTAACAGGAACAATACTTTTCTCGTTCTAGAAACATGTTATGGAACAGTTCCAAGAATGCTGAATGCTGGAAGCCGCCCTCCAATTATATCAGGCCGCATCTTCAAGGCCGGCCGGTCCTAGAAGTCGCCTGGGCACTTCGGAAGATTCCCAGCCGGACCTCGCCTTGCTGGCTATTGAACTTCGCGGAAATAAAAAGCGAGACGGAAGCTTCCATTCCCCTTTGCTCTTTTGATAAAATATTCAAACTGATAATTATGTTCTCTACGATAATAAGACATCTCGCTACAAGGCCATCTTCATCCTCTTTTACGGAGAACCTGTTGTGTGTGTAGGCTGCAGTTGTTCAGGCATCCGTATGCTATGGTATGCAGACATTTACGGGTTCGTAATCCAGAACGGTATGACTGCCAGTTCCGTCCCCATAAGAGTTTTGGTTCTATCAATCACCACTGATCTGTAGCCTATTTAGGCCAGTCACCCAGGTGGGAGATTCCCTATCTATTGTCTTCATAATCTCTTCCTAAATGACTGCAAAGAAAAAATTTGGAACTTTATTGAAAATCTCCGTTGGTAAAATAATCCTTTTGTTGTTGTTGCAAGTTGCTTTACGTCGCACCAACACAGATAGGACAGGAATGGGCTAGGAGTGGGAAGGAAGCAGCCCCAACAGTTGCATTTTATGAAAATGGGAAACCACGGAAAACCATCTTCAGGGCTGCTGATTATAGGGTTCAAAACCTCTATCTCCCGAATACTGAATACTTGCCGCACTTAAGCGACTGCAGCTGTCGAGCTCGGTGTAAATTAGTCCAATCCGTAACTTCCCTTCCTATAAACGAATATTTGCCCCAATTTGTCCTTTTAAATTTGAACTTTACCTTCATATTGCGATCTCCCCTACTTTTAAAAACACCCCTCAAGCATTCGTCTACTAATGTCACTCCACGCCATCTCTCCACTGACAGCACGGAACAAACCACTTACTCGAGCAGCTCATCTCCTTTTTTCCAAGTCTTCCCAGTCCGAACTTTACAACATTTTGGTAACGCTACTCTTTTGTCGGAAATCATCCAGAACAAATCGAGCTGCTTTTCTTTGGATTTTTTCCAGTTCTCGAAGCAGGTAATCCTGGTGAGGGTCCCATACACTGGAGAGCGGTTAAAAGAAGCAAGAGGTTGAATTCCGTCTCTTATTATTTGGAAGATCAAGTGGAATTTTGGCCACGCCTGTGCGGCAGAAGGTGTGTATATGTACCCTTGAGCAGGATTGTACAGGATTATTCAAAAGATCGACCCAATTTCTCGCGTGTGGAATGAGTTTGGCTACCGCTTAGATGTCTGCCGTGCAGCACATGGGGGGACGCATAGAACATTTATAAATTGTGGTCAACAAAACTTTGAACATTCCACTGTTCATTGGTATATAGATTGTTCATGTCCAATGTATACTTCGTGAAATACAAATTAATTAAATTGGGTCCATTTTTTTAATAACCCTGTATAATAAAACGAGCAGAATGGACGGCCGGCCTACTCGTCGTTGACAGACTGACTTCTTTTGTACCCATCGTTGACGCGTGAGTGGTAGTGGCGGTGATTATTGTTTAAAGAGAGAATATGGAAAAAGGACACTTTGAAGAATGAAGGCATCGGTTAAAAGAAAGAGAAGGGGCACGAAGGGCTTGAAAATGAAAGACACTGTAAGCCTCGCAAACCGAATACCGTCGGAATCGGAAGAGAACAAGAGTTGACGAAGGGAGGCCGGATAGGAAAAATGAAATTGAGTAACCTGATGCAAGTAAGTGCCACACTCAACTACCCATGCGTCTAAGTTGTGAGACCTGGTCTCCCTTTTAGCCACCTCTTACATCAAGCAGGGAATATCAATATTGTTATTTATTTCACGTCCAACTAACTACTTTTAGGGTTTGATGATGGTGCTTGTTGTTTAAAGGCGCCTAACATCTAGATCATGGTACGAAATGAAATGACAAATTAAAAACCCAGAATCCTCCACTGACCACGCTGGCTGGCTGGCTGGCTGGCGTTTAAAACGATCAGTGGAACCGACCCACAGTGCCTCACATGCACAGAAGCTGGCGTAAAGGATTAGTATTACTGACCAAGGGACTGCTTCTATAGCACGCTTTTGAATCGACGATGCTTGTAGTCGAAAGGAGTCCAAATTCCTAGTCATCGGCCCCTCATAATGGTACTTATCGCTAGAAAAGTAGAACCATGGTATTTATCATGATGCGGTACTAATCAAGAGTAGCGTAGACTCGCACTATACCGCACATTACGGTACTACTCACAGGTAAAGAAAGGCGCACATATATTACAGACCTAGGGTGTTTCGCACATTGCGGGGCCATTGACAGGCAACGCCAACCTATGGTGTTCCTCATGTAGTGGGTACTAATCATAGGTAAGCACGAACCATGGGTTCCGTCATCCCGTGGTGTCGCTCAGATAGTGCTACTCATCACAGGTACTGTAAAAGCCGTCACGCTCTTGTTTCCTACTAATCACAAACCTGTTTGGTACCAAACATAGTAGTAATACGTACAAGGAAAAGCGACCCGTGTTCCCCGCGTGGTGGCACTAATCACAAGGAGTTTCATGGTTCTAATATAATCGTCCCTTGGTCGCCCCTTTTAGTCGCCTCTTACGACAGGCAGGGGATACTGTGGGTGTATTCTTCGTCTACGTCCCCAACTCATAGGGGGTTGTGTGTTTGGTCCGCGAGAGGTATTTTATTTCCCTCAAGTCCACCGGCAAGCCGGTTAGGTCCTCCCTATCCACCACCTGGGACGCGCCACGTGGAAGTATCACCTCTCCCCCTGCTACGTCAGCGTAGTAGGTTCGTGGATGGTATTTATCACTAGGAAAGTAGAAGCATGGTATTTGTCATGTTGTGGCACTAATCAAAAGTAGCGTAGACTCGCGGTATTCCACACATTATGGTACTACTCACAGGTAATGTAATGCGCACATGTAACACAGACCTATGATATTTCTCATATTGCGGCGATATTTACAGGCAACGCAAACCTATGGTGTTCCTCACATGGTTGCACTAATCACACGGACTCGAACTATCCCGTGGAGTTCCTCACATAGTGGGTACTGATTATCGGCTAGGCAGACACATGGTGTCGCTCACCCATGGTGTCGCTCATAGAGTGGTACTAATCACAGGTACTGTAAAACTCACCCTGATTCACACACTGTCGCTACTAATCACAAATCTCTTGTGTACCCAACATAGTGGTACTACGTGCAAGTAAAAGCAATCCATGGTGTTCCCCGCGTGGTGGTAGTAATTACAAGTAGTCCCATGGTTCTAATTCGATTATCCCTTGGTAGTCCCTTTTAGTCACCTCTTACGACAGGCAAGGGATACCGTGGATGTATTCTTCGCCTGCGTCCCCCACCCACAGGGGGATGCGTGTTTGATCCGCGAGAGCTATTTTATTTCGCTCAAGTCCGCCGGCAAGCCGGTTATGACCCCCTTATCCGCCACCTGGGACGCGCCACGTGGGAGTATCACCTCCCCCCCCCCCTGCTACGCCAGCGTAGTAGGTCCGTGGCTTTTACGGTTTTCGGAGACGCCGAGGTGCCGGAATTTAGTCTCGCAGGAGTTCTTTTACGTGCCGGTAAATCTACCGACACGAGGTTGACGTACTGGAGCACCTTCAAATACTACCGGACTGAGCCAGGATCGAATCTGCCAAGATGGGGTCAGAAGGCCAGCGCCTCAACCGTCTGAATCACTCAGCCCAGCACAGGGAATACCGTGGATGTACAGTATTTTACCGCCCTCATCCACAGGGGGTTGACGTGTAAGCTGTCATTTTTAAGTCACTGGTAAAGAAATGTTATTTTAACACTTTTTAAATTAATTTCCAAAGCTACAGTCCGACTCCTGGGCTGAATGATCAGCGTTAGAGGCCTTCCGCTCAGAGGGTCCCTGGTTCGATTCCTGGCCGGATCAGAGATTTTAATCGCATCTGATTAATTCTTCTGGCTCGGGGACCGAGTGTTTTGTGTTTGTACTAACACTCTCCTCTTCATATTCTGACAGCACACCACACTACACTACCAACCACCACAGAAAAACGGAATAGTGATTACATCAGGAAGGGCATCTGACCGTAAAACATGACCAAATTCCCATACCGGTATGTGTGACACAGTTCGCACCCGCGACCCCACAGCTGTGGGAAAAGGAGGTAGAAGAGTATGAAGAAGAAGAATTTAATAATAATAATAATAATAATAAGAAGAAGAAGATTCATTCAAGCTACAGCAAAACTCGTCTCCAGTTTGTGAGTTACAGGAACCTACCAAGAAGCAGACAAACACCCAGACAATCAGCGCTCGGCTGACGGATGCTCTGAAACACGTGCTTTAACAAGTAAGAGCATACTTTCCCAGAGAACCATTGAATTAAAAAGAAAATCCGTTTTCTTTTTTTTTTTTTTTTTTTGAGCGTGGTACCGATCGCCGATAAAATGCTCGAGGATCGACTGCGATGATCAAATCAAATCAAAATCTCTTTATTTGCAAATGAAGTGTCTACCTCGGTGGCAAATGGTACACTAAAATACATTATTGTCAAGCACTAAATTTTAAATTAACAAGAGACGAAGAAAATTTTCCTAGAATACAATATTATACAATTTACGCTAATAATTTGTTCTATTAAACACACACATCATCCTTAATACATTTATATTGTTTACCAAATTCTACTTATAATATCTTACAAACATAGTCAACTCATATACAGTATGTGAAATTACTTCTAATAATAATATACAACTGGTATAAGATTAAAATTAACATTGAATTTATTTACATATTTATATTTTACCCATTTTGGAACCTAAGTAGCATAACGACCTGCTGCGTCTTAACCAGAGCACGATACCGGCACGCAAGGCCATGCCCAGTGTGGAGGTTAGCGGGTTGAAACATCCTCCGAAATAAAAGCGAACTTGACTAATTTAGACTACAATAGCCTACAATAAATTAGAAATATTATAAAAACAAACATTTGAAAAATAAACAATTGAATTTAACCTATAAAATCTGTGCCATCTTTAAATGCATCCATGAACACAGTTTACAAATTTACTGCTAACATAAATGGAAATTTTAATTTTAGTGAGACACGCGGATTGCTTTTTTTATGTTCTTAGTACATTTGCACCATAAAAAGCAATTTCAATAAAGATATAGAAATATTTTCATGTCATCGAGCCGCTACAAGATTTAAAAAAATATGAATCAAACCTATAAATATTTTTAATACTTAACAGCGAAACATATTGTTACCTGCATGTTTAAATCTTTGTGTCGCACTGCACGCACGTGTTAAGGCGTGTTCTGCCTACCAGACCGCTTTGAATTTACCTTTGTAAAATGTACTGCTCTAAAACTATTCTCAAACTTTTCTTTCTGTAAAGTATAACTTATTTGAAATTAAGAATTGTTGTTACCACAGATTTTGTTTTCGGATGCCCACTCTCCCAAATCCTAACCCTTTCTGAAAAAAATGGTGTGTACTGCCTTGCTGGTGCGTCTTATGTAGTGAAGACAAATAAGCTGCTGATATAACACATGCAGAAAAATTATGTAAGCCTAGAGAAAATAGAACGGAGGATACTCAGGAAGATATTTTGGACCCAAGATTCAAGACGGTATCTGGATGCGGAAAAGCTCAGAAGAACTGTATTCTATGACTGAGCGATTCCTTTGAGTTGCACGGAAAAGGGGTATGAAATTTTACAAACACATAGCACGATTGGACGACACTCGACTGACCCAAAAAATCTTTTTCGTCATTAACGGAACCCGACAAACCAAATTACGCTGGTTGGTAGACACTCAAAGCGACCGTGCAGAAATTAATATTGACCCACTGGCAACTACACGGGCCACATTCAGACAGAAAATCAATTTACATAAGTTCACATCCAAGAATCCAACAGCCAGGAACTAATTTGAAACTCAAAAATGATTGGACACAAGAGAGAAGGCAAGCCCATAGTGTCTATGCTACGCATCCAGTCACAACTATCGAGTGTGCCACAATCACTTTGCGGACTGTCGATAGCAAAAAGAAAACGTTTCTGGAGCTATACATGGCCCATTTATATATCTCTGCAAGCTCTGTGAACCCGTTAGTGAATGATCACAGCAGAACATTCCTTCCTAAGTCTCACTGATTCTAGGGGAGAATAGGGCAGATCAGTAATTTCTATCTTTCCGCATGTTCATAATAATATCAAGAAAGGTGCATAACTGATATCGCTCGTGGGCTACAATAGTGGCACAACTAAAAAGAAAAAAGAAGTTCTGAGATAAATGAGTTTAAAACCGAGCAAGCAGCCGCGTGGTTTGGGTCACACAGCTATCAGCTTGCATTCGGGAGATAGTGGGTTTGAATTCCACTGTCGGCAGCTCTGACGATGGTTTTCCGTAGATTCCGATTTTCACACCAGGCAAATGCTGAGGTTGTACTTTAATTAAAACCACGGTCGCTTCCTTCCCACTCCTAGCATTTTCCTGTCCTCATGGCCCAAGGGGATGATTACCTCGTTGTACTTCCTCTTAAAACAAAAATCACCACCACCACCACCACCTCATGGCCCATCAGTGTCAGTGCGATGTAAAGAAAAAAATAATTTTTCTGACGGACCGCAGACAATAACTAAATTCTTCTGCAACACTGGTACAGCTTTGAATGTATTATTATTGATGAACAAAATGCTCTACATGACTGCCGAGCTACCTGCGAAGCACAAGTATTGCAACCAATGTAAACACGAAAGCAGAGAATAAAACAGCGGCATTTCTGTCAACTGTTGCTGGAATATTAAACTACGAAGTCTGTCACTGTTGCTACTGGAAGGAAGACTATTCTGCAATGTCGAAGAGTGCATTAGCTCCAAATTCGTATTTTTTGAATTGTGCCACTACTGAGCCCACGAGCGATATATAGACATTATTGATGTGAACATGAATTCTGTGCAATTGGACAAACGAACGTGGTGAATAACCAAACCAAAAGCTCCAAAGCTCTGTTTAAACAAAATATTCAAATTTATCGTCCTTACATGAAAATAGCACAAACAGAATTGCTCACCTTAGAAAAAGATCCCTGTTGGCGAACTAAACAGACGATCGCACGGTTCTTATCTATGGTCTTCGACAATGTTGAAAAGTGCTTACTACGACCTGACAAGATTGATGTTGAGATGTTCAGTATCTTGCACACTTTTCACAAACACTTTGCTAGGTCTAGCATGTTGGTCACCTTCATTATTCCTAACAATCTTTACAAGAGTGTATCATTTACAAGAAGATGGTAATGTGGAAAACTTCTCCTATCATTCACTCATCAGTTTATTCACTATCACAAAAACCGTGTAACACTTTTTCGTGAAATAAAATGCATATCATCAATTTTAAATTGTCCTTTTTTCCTAAATATTGCAATAACTAAACAAACATTTTACATTTTTCTCCATTATTTTATTTTAAGCCCGTTTAGACTGTTACGAGGATACACGTTAACTACCATGCGATACACACTGACAAAACAGACCGTACCTCGCTTCCAAATGGCCGAGAACAACTGACGAACACGGGACGTCTAAGAAAACTGAAAAATATGTAGCGTAACAACCGATATTGGAAGGAATCTGGCGCTTAGTGGTTTATGAATACATTTTAGTATATCAACACTTATTTTGGCTCTAACAGTAATATTTGCACTGTAACAAACGGACATTCTTTCACAAGCGCAGTGTAATAATTCCAAAGATGAGTTGGAGATGACTCCCCATTCGTTTTTAACCACATATTTTATCACTAGAAAATGAGTGATCAGGTTTCATATTAGATGCAGACTTTAAACGGTTACTATCGAACATGTGCAAGACTTTATTATGCCTTAGCCTCTGCTGTGCACCACGATAGTGGTTGTTTGAACCATCTCGATTGCCAGCAGGTGCAGCACAGGAACATCATGCGAGGCTTAGTATGCTGTTTCAGTTACCTCTTATTATAAGCACGATAATAATAATAATAATAATAATAATAATAATAATAATAATAATAATAATAATAATAATAATAATCACCCCCGGAGGCCCGGGTTCGATTCTCGGCTCTGTCACGAAGTTTGAAAAGTGGTACGAGGGCTGGGACGGGTTCCACTCAGCTTCGGGAGATCAAGTGAGTACAAGGGGTTTCAATTCCCACCTCAGTCATCCTCGAAGTGATTTTCAGTGGTTTCCCACTTCTCCAGGCAAATGCCGGGATGGTTAAGGCCAAGGCCGTTTCCTTCTTTCCTTCTTGCTTGTATATCCCTTCCAATATTCCCATCCCCCTTTAAGGCCCCTGTTCAACATAGCAGGTGAGGCAGCCTGGGCGAGGTACTGGTCCTCCCTCCCGGTTGTATCCCTCGACTCAAAGCCTCACTCTCCAGGAGGCAGAGTTAGGATCCCTCGCTGAGTCCGAGGGAAAAACCAACCCTGGAGGGTAAACGGATGAAGATAGAAATAATAATAATAATAATAATAATAATAATAATAGGTAATAATAATAATAATAATAATAATAATAATAATAATAATAATAATAATAATAATAATAATTGTACCAAGAGGTACACCTCTACTCCGCGCAATTCAAAATTAGCGCCTAAAATAACTCTATTGGTGAAACCGTGAAACTGAAACTACACCAACTTAGAAATTTACTCAGAAGATGTCACCACTAAAATATGATATAATTTTGTTATTGTGAAGTTTCCTGAACTGACTGTATTTCTACTAGTTTTGTTTGCTATCCATCAAGAAGTTTGGGCATTCTTCCACAGAGTACACCACTAAAAACTATGCTCATGCACCCTGGTGCGAGGTATAAGAAATTATAATTCAAAGAAGTTTTGAATTCATAAGGATTTTTTTACTGATTGATGTTCATTTATTTTTGGGTTGGCAATATTTCCTTTTATTTCCGCCAGTTTTGAATCTAGCCCATCCCAACTTTCTGTAACTAATTTTCAACCTACCACAGCCTTCTTCTTCGATTTTGAGTGTAACTTTTAAACTGACCAATAAAAATGAGAGGGTGTGGCTAGTTTATTCTTGAATGGTCTCGAACTTTCCCCGAGGGTTTATAAACTGCGGATTTTCACGTTTCTTGGCCATTTGATCATCATCTTACTAAGTGTGTGTGTGTCAAAGCAGGATGCGGGAGGCCTCTTTCATCAGGCAGCATCAGGCAGCAGTATATCGACAAGGTAATGGCCACATAACATCTTTCTTTCTTGCTAACTCCGCAGTTTAACCCGAGGTAAAGGTCCGAATCTTTAAATATGTAACCAACTTTTCTAAAATGTAAATCTTCTTTCGGATAATGTAAAAACGTCGTAAAAACTTTAAGTGTAAATCGGGGATAGAGAGTGATGTACCCTCTCGAGTTCCCCTTCATCTTGGTTTGAGGTGCCACGTTTTTGTAACCTTTCGTTTCTGCAATGTATTAAAGTTATTTCCACCCGTGCAACCTCAGTAGTTTGGGAATAGTCCCTGTTTCGTCGGCCAAGCGCCCTATAGGTTTTAAATTTTTTTTTGGAGCTCAGTTTTCGACTCCATTCAAATTGTACTTAATTTGTACTTAAATTTATTTAACATGTTCTTTTTCACAAAGGCCCTGTAGGTTGGGCGCTAGATACATCTGTGTAATAAGATTTCTATTTGTAAATAGTGCCTTGTAAGGCCAGAGATTATTAGTTTCATGCTATGTTGCCTTGAGTAGGCTTGGAAAACTGAGAGCACGTTAGCTCTTTTTCAAGTGTTGTAAAAGTGCCTCTGGGAGGCTTGATATTGTAATTTAGGGAGCCAGTGCTCCATGTATTAGGGGATTCCTGCCCTTGTATAAATTTGTGCTCTTTTGTAAATTTGAGCTAGGAGCTCAGGAAAAGTAAAGCGAGGGCTTGAAGCCCATGATCTGTTCGAACCACTAATCTTGTCCTTCCTAGACTTGTTTAATGATTGCTACTTGTCCCTGTAAAAATTGTTAAGTTTAACATTTTTGAAAATATAACCTTCAGTTTAAGTTTTAAATTCATTCTTGACATTGTAGTTAGACCCATTCATCCCGGCACCTTCTTTCACCTCTGCGATCCACGAAAAACCACGGACTAATAATAATAATGCTATTCCTTAAACATTAATTCAATACTTGAAGATTTTAAGAAACGTCAGGGTGTCGAAATTTATTCCCAGGGTAGTTATTTAACGAGGCGGAACCCAGCCACATGGAGTTGTCGCAACCTCATTGCCCTCAAATATTACTGGTTTACGTTGACTACTTTTACGGGTTTTGTGCCGGAATTTTGTCCCCCAGGAGTTCATATAATATGAACAGTCACAAGACTGGCATATTTTAACACCTTCAAATACCTCCGACCGAGCTCGATAGCTGCAGTCGCTTAAGTGCGGCCAGTATCCAGTATTCGGGGGAGATAGTATGTACGGACCCCACTGTCGGCAGCCCTGAAAATGGTTTTCCGTGGTATCCCATTTTTCGTGCCAGGCAAATGCTGTGGCTGTACCTTAATTAAGACCACGACCGCTTCCTTTGCACTTCTAGCTCTTTCCTGTACCATCGTGAATATCGTGGAATGTAGTGTAGAGAAGGCACAGGCCCCAGGGAAGAATTTACAGAATAATTTAAGTAAATATAAACAGCTGTCGTTAACAGAACCGTTTTTGCAGTAATATATAAGGCTTGATCAAAAAGTTTCCGTTTGAGGGCGTCACTGCAGCGGACATGCAGTATAGCGCGACTCCGATGCGGGTACATACCACGGTCATGTAGGCAAAGGGATTAGTGTGGTAGTCGTGTTTTGCCGAGGTGCGTGTGATAAATGTGGCCACGTTATTACCAAATGCGTCCAAACAGGACCAACGTGCTATTGTTCTCTTCTTGTCTGCCGAAGGACAAACTCCGGTGCGCATCCATCGAAGAATGAAGTCTGTGTATGGGGCAGCATGTCTGTCGAAAACCACCGTTGTGGAAAGGTGCACGAAGTTCCGTTTCGACACAAGACGCCGGTCGATCTGGAAGGCTACGCAGAAGGTACGCCACCTCAAGTGTGAGACACTCGAGCACCCGCCCTATACCCTGATCTTTCCCCATGTGATTATCACGCCTTCCGTCTCCTCAAAAAGGTCTTGAAGGGTCGACGCTTCCTGTCGAACGAGGATGTACAGCAGGCGGTTACGGACTTCTTCACGCAGCAGGACACGGTGTTTTAACACACGGAGATCTTCAACCTGGTGCGTCGGTGGGATGAGTGATTCACTGCTCACGGAGATTTTGCCTGATTGGCATCCCGATTCAGGACTATACGGCAGCCGAACGGAAACTTTTTGATCGCCCTCAAACTTCTTGTTTCTATAGTATTTTTAAAATAATCAATTTCCGTGTCACTTGTTTGCTTAGTTCTGCCTAGAAGACGATTTTCGATTATAGTTAACTTCCTTGTTTCGAAAACTTTGTAAAATTGCTCAAATAAAACGTAGACAATGTTGGCAACAGTGCAAATTACTGATGAGACAGGCAAGACGTGGCAGGGCTGCATGGTTTGGTGCTTGTAGTAACAACTCAGAACGCGGTCAGACTGATGCATGAAAATATTGAAGCATCATTCGTGTTTAATGGTTACGTCCAAACGAATACAACGTGGCTTGATTCAGTTCTCTTGCAAAGAAGGTGGTCTGACCGTGAAACCTGTTACGAATTGTGCTTGTACTCCATGGTAACGCACTTCAACGCTGCCATTGCAACAATGGACAGTCGTCGGTGTTTTGGGACCTTTTGGATCACCCGTCTTATAGCCAAGATCTCTCTCAAAGCGACAGACACTTCTTTCGTCTGTTGAAGAATGTTCTGAAAGAAAGCGTCTCACCACCGAGCAAGTGGTTCCTGACGCTGTGGAAAGTTGCTCAACCAGCAACCGCGTCCTTCATTGAGGTTTGTCTGTTCAAAAGGTGCGATTTCCACCTTAAGAAAGTTGTGGGAAATGCGCTAGAAAAGGCACATGGAACGTACCCATGTTCGAGTTTGGTACAACGTTTAAGGAATTACATCTTTCTGGTCTGGAATGCTCCTGACAATCGATAATATTCAACTACTGTAATGCGTGTGGACGAAATACAGATTTATTTTTTGAAAGACTGAAATACCACCTTTTTAACAGACACTCCTCCATTGTGGAAGGTATAGAGAAAACTATTCAGCTTTGGAACAGATGCTTCAACGGCGGGGTTGATTATCAGTAAGCTCTCTCGAACTGTCGTCTGTATGTTTTCGTAATACTGAATATGTTATCGAATTCATACAGCGTTCGTTCTTAGACTATGAGTCCATGTTTCATTTGATAAACCCTTATATTTCTCAAATCGGGAAATATCACTTCACTTTCTGACGGGGAACTCCAGTTATCGTGTAAGCGGTCTGAAGGTATATCAGATTCATCCTCTGCATTGTAAGTTTGAAAAAAAAATACAGATAGCCAATCAATACGTCAACTTATGAATACTTTGCCATTGACATGCTGTGCCAAGTTCACGTTGACCTTGCAATTGGAAAGGCAGCTGCTTCAGGGCTCCAGTATGGACTCATGTAGAGAGTTAATTAACTGTCCAACCACGCATCGGTGCCCTTGTGGACTAGAGGGAGAAAAAGTCACTGGTTAAATGAATAACAATCAACGTTGTATGATCTTAGAAAAAAGTGATCGATGTCCGGTTCCAGTAGATGCAAACAGAGAATCAATTCGCGAACTCGCTTCTGCGAACAACAGTAGCAAATAATTCAATTTTCCTCCTCTGCAGAAATATTAACTCTTAAGAGGTCACAACTGGAGTATTCTTCAGAATCGTAGATGATGATGATAATAATAATAATAATAATAATAATAATAATAATAATAATAATAATAATAATAATAATAATGTCCGACTCTTTGGCTGAATGGTCAGCGTTGAGGCCTTCGGTTCAGAGGGTCCCGGGTTTGATTCCAGGCCGGGTCGGGGAATTTAATCGCGCGTGATTAATTCTTCTGGCTCGGGGACTGGGTTTTTGTATTTGTCTCAACACTTTCCTCTTCATATTCAGACAACACACTGCACTACCAACCACCACAGCGACACGCAATAGTGATTACATCCCTCAGGCGTCAGGAAGGACATCCGGAAGTAAACCAGGGCCAAAACCACATGTGCGACGCAGTTCGCATCCGGTACCCCACATGTGTGGGAAAAGGGTATAATAATAATAATAATAATAATAATAATAATAATAATAATAATAATAATAATAATTTCGTGTGGCTATTTCTAGCCGAGTTCAGCCCTTGTAAGGCAGACCCTCCGATGAGGGTGGGCGGTATCTGCCATGTGTAGGTAATGCGTGTTATTGTGGTGGAGGACAGTGTTATGTGTGGTGTGTGAGTTGCAGGGATGTTGGGGACAGCACAAACACCCAGCCCCGGGCCATTGGAATTAACCAATTAAGGTTAAAATCCCCGACCCGGTCGGGAATCAAACCCGGGACCCTCTGAACAGAAGGCCAGTACGCTGACCATTCAGCCAACGAGTAGGACATAATAATAATAATAGATCGGCTGGAGGAAACAAGAGGGGATCTGAATGAATTGAAAATCAGGGAAGACATAATGGAAAATCGCAAAGTCTTCAGGACCTCAGTAAATAAACACACATTTCTTGTGTAAACTAGCAGTAGGACTTGTACAATCGCGATCACAAGAATTCCGGGTGGTAAAGGAAACAGGTAACGTTTGGGCGAAGATGTTTGCCAATCCTGAGGATGAAGGAGAAGTATCCAAGGCAACGTCACATGTGTTCGTCTTCCAGGAGGTGTGGCTTGCGACGTTGTGCACTCAGAGGTCACTCCCATCTCCATTTTTTCTGGAAATGATTAAGATGTTTCTATGGTTAAACGTTCTGGTTATAGAAGCTTTTCCTAATCAAAGAAAATAATTAATTAACTGTAATTTAATTGCAATGTAGTGTGCACGATATAATACCACCCCAATATAGGGCATTTAATTGTTTGATAGAGGGTGAACACTCTTTATTCCATAAGGTACATATTTCACAGCAGGGATTTGAATAGAGTTCTTAGACTTGCCTGAAAATTTACATTTAAAAGGTGATATTAAACTTGAGGATTTTACATTAAGAAAGAAGTTTGAAATCTTCCGCTCAAATTAACTGTCTGGAGATATCACATATCTAAAATATATCCGCCATTACCTTGAGCTGCTGGGCCTTCCAACGACAGGAAAGGCTGCCCCTGCACGCTACTATGCCGATGCACACATTTAGACCGGGGCGATGAAGATGACAAATTGGCCCTAAAGCTTCCAGCTTTTATAGTAACTCAGGAGAAAGGTGGCCAAACTCTCTTGACATAGGCATTCCAATTCCCATTCAACCTGGTGATTATGATCTTCTAAAAACTCTAAATTCTTCAAAACCATTTTGGAATTTATTGTTTCACAACAAGTTACCCCTCTGTAGTATAGGATTAGCCTCTGTAACTTCGGGCCATAACCTCATGTAGGATTTTTAGTGTATTTCAAAACGACTGCAAGTGTTTCACCTCGTAGCATTTTGTTCATGGCCGATCTCTTAAACCTTTGATATTGTACACTAAGGCCACTTAGAAAAAATGAAAACCTACTTACAACCTGTTTTCCAGTCATTGACCGGGTAAGGAATGGAATGAATGAAACAGATATAGGCTATTAGTACGATGGGGTCGCCACTCCCAAAGTGATTTAGTAATGACTGATAGATGCTATGAAATGAGAATGGAGAGTGTTGCTGGAATGAAAGATGACAGGGAAAACTGGAGTAACCGGAGAAAAACCTGTCCCGCCTCCGCTTTGTCCAGCACAAATCTCACATGGAGTGACCGAGATTTGAACCATGGTATCCAGCGGTGAGAAAGGCCACTTAGAATGGGCACTTATTTCCCCTGTTTAAAGTGTCATTAGTTATTGACGTGTGTGTAATAAATTGTCGAGCTGAAAAGACAGTAAACACTGTTTTGAAGCCTATGTAGTGTAAAATTTGACAGAAAACTTGTGCCTCTGAGAGGCTGGACTGTAGTAAAATTTTGGGATGTGAGTGGAGCAAATGTGATCTTTGAAATAGTGTAACTTTAGAGCTACAAATCTCATTTCTTGTAAACTATTGTGTCGATAATTTTCTCCATTGTACCTGATTTTTGTACTTAGAGTACACTCTTGTTATCCGAGCTGATGAGCTCTTTAACTTTTATTTGTTGTTGCTGATTCAGATAATCTATCAAAGTTTAAAGTCAGAGAAAAGGGAGGAAAGAAAGAAAATTTCAGAATTTAGTGTTTTAAATTATGCTTTTAACTTTTATCTGTCCACGCATTCTCTCCGGCATCTTCTTATACCTCTGTAAACCACGGAATTTCCGTAATAATAACAATAATAATAATAATAATAATAATAATAATAATAATAATAATAATAATAATAATAATATGCCTTTGCTGGCGAGATGTAGTGTTTGCAGTGCACTATGTCTTCTGATTTGCCGGCCCCGTGGTGTAGGGGTGGCGTGCCTGCCTCTCACCCGGAGGCCCCGGGTTCGATTCCCGGCCAGGTCAGGGATTTTTACCTGGACCTGAGGGCTGGTTCGAGGTCCACTCAGCCTATGTGATTAGAATTGAGCAGCTATCTGACGGTGAGATAGCGGCTCCGGTCTGAAAAGCCAAGAATAACGGCCGAGAGGATTCGTCGTGCTGACCACACGACTCCTTGTAATCTGCAGGCTTTCGGGCTGAGCAGCGGTCGCTTGGTAGGCCAAGGCCCTTCAAGGGCATGGAGAGATTAATGTCTTCTGGTATGGGCTATATCAAATTTGTTACTTTCATTGACCGGTCTCAGTCTCATCCTTCGCTTTGACAATATGAAAGTGACTGAGGAATGTAATGCCATTCCTTATGCAGCCAGTCCCTGTTATGGATGGTGTGAAAATATCACTCATAGGGTCGGTTGGTGCATGTATTTCAGTGGGCTTGGTAGACTGATATTTAATAGCAACTGCTGGCTCAGTGAGGAAAGCAACGGGAAACTACCTCACTCCTCATTTCCCTAGTACGCCTCTTGAGTGACGCCTAGTCTATTTATGACAGCTGTTGGCGGAGCTGCAGAGGATCAAACCAGCCTTCGGGCTGAATACCCAACATACAAATAATAATAATAATAATAATAATAATAGAAGTACAAACCCCAATCAGTTTTGGAAAGTGAAAATTACAAAATTTACTGGGATAGAAGTATTATCACTGATAAAACTATTACCTGCAATAGACCAGATAAAACTTTTGTAGATAAAAACAAGAAAATCTGCTTCATAATTGACATAGCATGCCCTAATACTCACAACCTCCAATCAACACATACAGAGAACATTTCCAAATACACAGATCTGGCCACAGAGATAAAAACCATGTGGAAACTCAACAATGTTATCATAATTCCAGTAGTGATTGGATGTGATGGTATTATACCAAAGACACTACACAGGAGCATTGAAGGTCTTAATCTCCACCCTCTCATTTACAGAGAATTACAAAAAACAGCAATCCTGGCCACTTCCCATATAGTAAGAAAGTTTATTGGCATGAACCATCCACCATATACAGAGGACTAGTGAAAATAGTCCACTAATAATTTTGACCATTTATGTATAGGAAATATCTCATAAAAATCTGTCAAGATTTTCAACAATGTGAGTATATACCGATATGTATGAAGCGTATGTGGTAAGGTAAGGGTTATTCTGCCCGAAGGCAGGTCCGAACCTCCTCGGAGGTGTTCCTGAGCCGGAGTTTACGTGCGGTAGGGTGACCAGTTCCTTTCCGCTCCACCATTCCCTTACCCCCAACCAACAGCGCGTGGCAACCCATCCAACTCCTGACCTCGCCCAATGTTGCTTAACTTCGAAGATCTCACGGGATCCGGTGTTTCACCACGGCTACGGCCGTTGGCAAGCGTATATGCGTTTGCACTAAATAGTACTTCTTCCATGTACATTGTACCGAAGGAGCTCATAAACCCAATTATACAATTGTGAATAATAATAATAATAATAGTAATAATAATAATAATAATAATAATAATAATAATAATAATAATAATAATGGCCGCATATGTGGTGTAGTGGTTAGCGTGATTAGCTGCCACCCCCGGAAGCCCGGGTTTGATTCCCGGCTCTGCCTCGAAATTTGAAAAGTGGTACGAGGGCTGGAACGGGGTCCACTCAGCCTCGGGAGGTCAACTGAGTAGAGGTGGGTTCGATTCCCACCTCAGCCATCCTGGAAGTGGTTTTCCGTGGTTTCCCACTTCTCCTCCAGGCGAAGGCCGGGATGGTACCTAACTTAAGGCCACGGCCGCTTCCTTCCCTCTTCCTTGCCTATCACTTCCAATCTTCCCATCCCTCCACAAGGCCCCTATTCAGCATAGCAGGTGAGGCCGCCTGGGCGAGGTACTGGTCATACTCCACAGTTGTATTCCTCGACCAAGAGTCTGAAGCTCCAGGACACTGACCTTGAGGCGGTAGAGGTGGGATCCCTCGCTAAGTCCGAAGGAAAAACCGAACCTGGAGGGTAAACAGATGATAATAATAATAATAATAATAATAATAATAATAATAATAATAATAATAATAATAATAATATGATTTAAGGTGTCTAATATATTAGTCCCTTTTGGAGAGTTTTTCGGTCGTAGATTCTGAAAATGGTATTAGTTTTTGCATTTTCACGTTCTGGAATATCAGATTATTAAATTAAGCCTTCAACATAGACAAAGAAACATTTACGGTTTTCGGAGATGCCGAGTATCAGAATTTAGTCCCACAGGAGTTCTTTTACGTACCAGTAAATCTACCGACACGAGGCTGACGTATTTGAGCACCTTCAAATACCACCAGACTGAGCCAGGATCGAACCTGCCAAGTTGGGGTCAGAAGGGCAGCGCCTCGACCATCTGAGCCACTCAGTCCGGCTATCAAAACATTTAAAAATACATATACAGTACATATGTACATGTACCTGTACTGTTTTACCTTTCAACGTTCGGTCTGAAAGCCTCTGTGACTTAACTAAGCGCCTCCACAATCATATATTTGCAGCTAGCTCTGTGGCCTGGTTTAGTTCTATACCTCTTATCATTAAATCATGGAAACTTAGTCTAACCATCGTCATCTTTGTCTCCCTCTACTTCTCTTACCCTCCATTGCCAATTCCTTTATTCTCCTAGGTGACCTATCCTCCTCCATACACTTCAAATTACCCACCACCGAAGTCGGTTTAAAATGCCAAATGGAAGTGAGACTCCGTCGCTCCTGTAGGTTCGAGGCTTGCTCAAAACATTCTGAAGGTGCTCGTTAAATTTCTGTGTGAAGTAGAATGCTGTCCTACTTACACATAGTCCCAGGAACAGTTTAGGGACCACCTGTGGATTGGCTAGACCTAGCCGCCTGAGCACAAGGAAGACCACGATTCAGAATATGCCCCAGATATCCACTCTTATTCTATAGCAACTGGTTATCCCGACTCTCATGACGACTTAAGAGGAAAATAGGCCAATATTCATTCGATTGTTATATATGCTACAAATGCTGCACATACCCCAGGATTGGCATGCTTAAGAGCAATCAGAAGCAACTTCAATAATGTCAAAATTCTAATAATAACATTTTAAAATAAAATGTTAAAAATTTCCCGCCTTTTTAACAATATATCACGGTTTCCATCATAACTCTCTTATTCACGGATAATTATGATTTTTTCAGAGTTTCCTCCCATAATGTTGTACTACAATCTGTACCTTGTTCAGATCAATAGGATTTAAATTAGATTTTATATAACATTTTTATTTAAAAAGCTATTAATATTTTCTGGTGCTCTGAATAAAAACGCGACAAAAATCCAAATCACAGTATATGTTGAGGTTAATTTTGTAGCTGGAGTTTTTATACACACCTTAAAAAAGGAAAAGTACGAAAATCCTTATAAACTTGGAATTTATAAGGGAAACAGTGATATACTGTTAAAGAGGCGGGAAATTTTGATTATTTCATTTTAAAATATAAAAATTATTAAAATTCTGACATTATTGAAGTTGCTTCTGGTTGCCAGGAAGCGTGCCAATACTGGAATATGTGCAGCAATTGTCAACAACAATTGTAGCATATTTAACAATCGAATGAATATCAACCTATTTTTTTCCTTTGTTAAGCTGGGTCTCCCCCCTTAATAGGTCACTCAGCCGCTATCAATGGTTCACGAATTAGGACGTGGGTTCAGTAACCCACACCACTAAACTTCTGCCAATTATTTTGAAAACAAATATTAACGGAACAAATAATTGTGGACGATATTCAATTCATTTATCCTCTTTCTTGTCTTAGGATTGGGAATGAACTCACGACTTCTAGGTACCAAAAAAAGAAATTACTGTATAATATACAAATATATTATCATTCAGCATAAAGTGTCAAGTTGAGTTTAAGAATGGCATGATGCACGTGATCTTTGTTTTCAATGCATCTGCATATTACCACAATAGATACAGTGTGTATCTCCCTGTTCCCATTTCCTTGCTTACACGTTCTACATAAAACAATACCATATGCAGCTGGTGAACAAACGACTTGAATATATCTACGAGGTCTGCTGACTAATAATTCTAGTCCGTGTCGCGTGCATGATCTTTCTTTGTTACATTGGGTCCACTGTGCGAGATAGCCTACATATGGGGGGACGTTCACCGATGTCGGAGTATTTTGTTTTCAATCATCTGACACGCTGTTAACATGGAAAAGACCGAGGAAAAGGAACTTTCTTGTCGTTTCTAATAGAAAGAGTTGATGCCTTCCGAAACGACCCTTGTTTCACTGTATTCTTAGACATTCTTCTTCACGAAGCTATCATCCTTTCCTTTTAAAATGGACCAATGTTTAGTTTAAATAGAGTCAAATATTATCTTCTTCACACTAAAATGAGCCAACGGCCGTAGCCGTGTTGAAACACCGGATCCCGTGAGATCTCCGAAGTTAAGCAACATTTGGCGTGGTCAGGAGTTGGATGGATTGCCACGCGCTGTTGGTGGGGGTAAGGGAATGGAGGAGCGGAAAGGAACTGGCCACTCTACCGCACGTAAACTCCGGCTCAGGAACACCTCTGCGGAGGTTCGGACCTGCCTTCGGGCAGAATAACCCTTACCTACAGTAAAATGACGGCTTTAAAATGCTCCTAACTTTGAAATGAAAATGGTCTCGTTTCCATTTAGTAGTCCGGCTCCATGGTTAAATGGTTAGCCTTTGGACACAGGGGTCCCGGGTTCAATTCCCGGCAGAGTCGGGAATTTTAACCAGAATTGGTTAATTTCGCTAGCACCATTTCATCCTCACCACGACGCGCGGGACGCCTATGGACGTCAAATCAAAAGACCTGCATCTGGCGAGCCGAACTTGTCCTTGGACACTCCCGGCCCTAAAGGCCATACGTCATTTCATTTTCTTTCATTTAGTAAATTGAAACTCTTATCCATTTACTTTGCCACCTGTAAGGTAGTCTTGTAACCAGAGTGAGTCGGAGAGAAAGAGAGAGCATACAGTAGTGAAAAATCTTGTTTATTCCCGTTTGCTTCATAGGGAATATTGAAGACTGTAAACCCTGCTGATTACGTGGAATTACATTAGAATATGTTCTAGCGATAGATTATATTTGTACGCCTCACCTAAGGTTAGCAAACACCGGCGACGTTTACTAATAGAGCTGAAATTGTGAAAAATAGCTGCCAACATTTGAATTAAACAGTCAGTGAAAGATATTACAGGGTATCTTCACGGTAGAGATAACAACTCAAAATGTAACTCAACATTAAGAAAATAACCAGCTTAGGTAGTAATAGGGACGAATTATAAAGGTTTGTTTCTTAGAGATTAATCTTACTTGACACCGGTTATAGAACATATCTTAAGTTATCCAGAACTTGTGAAATTGGATTTAGAAGTAAGCCGAGCTGAGCATTTCAGTCGGTAGAGCGCTGGCCTTCTATGCTAAAGTTAGCTGATTCAATCCTGGCTCAGTCCATGATATTTGAAGCTGCTCAAATATGTCAGCCTTGAGTCATTAGACTTATTGGCACGTAAAAAAACTCATGAAGGACACATTTCCGGCACCGCGGCGTAAAAGAAGTTAGAGGGACGCAAACTTATTATTATTATTATTATTATTATTATTATTATTATTATTATTATTATTATTATTATTATTATTATTATTATAGGGGAAAGTGTAGGTGAATAAGAATAGTTGGGGAGGCCAGTATAGAATACATAATAGACTGTACAGTACATTCTGATCTTTCCATTTCACATTGAACATTATTCTATCATCAGATTTCAAAGGTTTCTATTTCCTTCTCTTATGCACCAGTTATTGTCCATATTTCAGTTCCATACATTGTCACACTACACACGAACGTCTTCGGGATTATCTTTCTAATATGCTTATCTATATTTGAGGTATCGAGTATAATAATTTCGTGTGGCTATTTCTAGCCGGGTGCAGCCCTTGTAAGGCAGACCCTCCGAAGAGGGTGGGCTGCATCTGCCATGTGTAGGTAACTGCGAGTTATTGTGGTGGAGTATAGTGTTATGTGTGGTGTGTGAGTTGCAAGGATGTTGGGGACAACACAAACACCCAGCCCTCGAACCATTGGAATTAACCAATGAAGGTTAAAATCCCCGACCCGGCCGGAAATCGAACCCGGGACCATCTGAACCGAAGGCCAGTACGCTGACTATTCAGCCAACGAGTCGGACGTGGTATCGAGTGATTTGGCTACACGTCTTGGATCACGTAGCGTGAGAGCTTGCATTCAGGAAGATAGTGTGTTCAAAAGCAACTGTTGCCAGTCGTACAACTGGCTTTCCGTGGTTTCGCATGTTCACCATGGCCATGGTAACTTCCTTTCAAGTTCTTGCTTTATCTTAACATCTCCCTTGGTAAATTATCCCAATTGCTAACTCGTCTTCCTATAAACGAATATTTGCCTCAATTTGTCCTCTTGAGTTCCAATTTTATCTTCATATTGCGATCTTTCCTACTTTTAAAACACCACTCAGACTTATTCGTTGCCAGGCTGAGTGATTCAGGCGGTTGAGGCACTGGCCTTCTGACCCCAACTTGGCAGGTTCGATCCTGGCTTAGTCCGGTGATATTTGAAGGTGCTCAAATACGTCAGCCTCGTGTCGGTACATTTACTGACACGTAAGAAAACTCCTGCTGGACAAAATTCCGGCACCTCGGCGTCTCCGAAAACAGTAAAAATAGTTAATGGGACGTAAAGAAAATAAGATTATTATTATTATTATTATCATTATTATTATTAACTTATTCGTCTACTAATGTCATTCTACGCCATCTCTCCACTAACAGCTCGGAACATACCACTTAGACGAGCAGCTCGCCTCCTTTCTCCCAAGTCTTCCCAGACTAAACTTTGCAACATTTTGTAACGTTACTCTTTTGTCGAAAATCACCCAGAACAAATCGAGCTGTTTTTGTTTGAATTTTTTCCAGTTCTCGAATCAAATAATCCTGGTGAGGGTCCCATAATCTAGTTGGGGTCTTACCAGAGACTTATGTGGCCTCTCCTTTACATCCTTACTCCACGCAATAGAGAATGCACCTCTCCGTATAAGGTTGGCGTGTCGAAGGGTATCCGGCTGTAAAACTGGGTTTAATCAACAGTATTAATCTTCGATAATTCGGATAAAGCCAGGAAAAATGTAGAAGTTTTGTTTTACGTCTACCAAGTGAGTGTCTGCAAGGTTTGAGTCACCAAGCTGTCAGCTTGCATTCGGGAGATAGTGGGTTCCAACCACGCTGTTGGCAACCTTGAAGATGGTTTTCCGTGGTTCGCTTTCACGCCAGTCCTAGTACTTTTCTATCCCATCGTTGCCATAAGAACTATCTGTGTCGGTGCGACGTAATACAAATTAAAACAAAATATTTTACGTCTGGGAAGGATGCGACGATGGCCTTAATTGGGGTACGTGGTGTGAAACTAGGGAACTGTGGAAAATCATCGTCAGGACTATCGACAGTGGGGTTCGAACCCCGAATGCAAGCTAACAACTCCATGATGTGAACCGTTCGCTCAGTAGTGTTCATTTTACATCCTCCCTACTTCTGCCATTTTTCGTTAGTCCCCTATCCAAAACACCACCACCACCAACAACAACAACAACAACACAAATTCCCCTACTTCTTTTAAAAATCATATTCTAATCTGAGATTTCTCGCGTCACCTGATTATTTGCCTGCATTCCTTTACTTTTGTTTGAAGTTTGCTTTTATCTTTTCATTTTGTGTTAAAAGACTATCTCCTTTGCAGTCATGAAGTTCTTCTGGTTCTCTCCACACCCAGATAGAATAAGAACTGCAAAGGAAGGAAACAATTGAAATATCATCAGTACTTTCACTGCAGATTGGGTAAATGAGCTTTAATTCATTATTCCGTTTAAAGGAACATTAGCATCGAGGTAATTATTCCTCCTGTGAATTCCACGTGCGTAAGTACCTATATCGAAATATGTGAAGAAATACCTAAATTAAATCAATCCAATGGCAAGAAACGCGGAAAAGTATTGTAGATATCATTTCCTTCCAAACTTCCCCGCGGTTTAAAACCACAAAAATTCCTTCTGGAATTACACTTTCTTCTCTTCCTTCCTTTTCCCATTATCAAAGCTCTGCCTATTATTTATTTTTCCTCTTTACCGTAGTCCATCTACGAAATAGTAAGCACTTGCCCTGAACTCTGTGCTTTGGAAATCGACTGCACAGTCAACAGTATGACTAAAATCTGTCACAAGCGAGGCTAACTTCTTCAGAGCGGGCACTAGTCCGAAATGTCTTTTGGTAAAGCTCACAACATTAAAGTGTTATTTAGTTTTGTAAAGCCGGGATGAGTGGCTCAGATGCTGAGGCGCTGGCCTTCTGACCCCAAGTTGGCTCAGTCCGGTGGTATACATGGGCCTCGAGGGGCGAATCAGCATGAACTGCGTCATGTCCTCTTTCCATATGAACACCGCGGAGAGATTTAGAACTGAACCCAGACTTTCGTCACGCAATCTATTGATTATAAATTGTATACCACCATCTCTTTTTTTCTTTTTCTATTTGCTTTACGTTGCACCGACACAGATATGTCTTATGGCGACGATTGGACAGGAAAGGGCTGGGAATGGGAAGGAAGTGGCCGTGGCCTTAATTAAGGTACAGCTCCAGCATTTTCCTGGTGTGAAAATGAGAAAACACGGAAAACCATCTTCAGGGTTGCTGACAATGGGGTTCAAACCCACTATCTCCCGGATGCGAGCACATGGCTGCGCGCCCCTAACCGCACGGCCAACTCGCCCGGTACCACCATCTTTCCTACACTTAAAGGCAATATCCTTATGATGATTTTTTTAGACTAACGGGACTCGAATCAGCTAACCACCGTGTGAGACAATAAAGACTTGACGTCTAAAAGATGGGCTACCTAACAACATGATGGAGTGCTAGGTTTAAAAGGAAATAAACAATACTGTTGTAGTCTGGCTTCTTGGCTGAATGACCAGTTTAGTGGTCTTCAGTTTAGAGGACTCCAGGTTCGATTCCCGGCCGGGCTGGACCAGACATTTTAATTGTATCCCTCTGGCTTGGGGGCTCGTGTCCGTCTCAGTACACATTTTCACCTACACACCGTTCTTACCGCCTACACTTCGCTCAAAAACCAACTGAACAAGTCCTGGGTGGCTTAAGATGTGACCCATCACTCTATCTCTTCTTCTAGACAAATTCAGCCAAATCGATCTCCTCTCACCAATTCATTCGTGATTCGATCTATCCATCTCACCTTCAGCATTCTTCTGTAACACCACATTACAAAAGCTTCTATTCTTTTTCTTTCTGAGCTAGTTATCGTTCATGTTTCACTTCCATACAATGCAACGCTTCAGACGAAAGTCTTCAAAATCATCTTTCAAATTGTCCGGCTCCATGGCCCAGGTTCGATTCCTGGCCAGGTCAGTGATTTTAACTTTGATTGGTTAATTCCGATGTCTCGGAGACTGGGTGTGTGTGGTGTCTTAATCATTAGAATTCAACATAGGTAGGGCTCCATCCTCACGGACGCGCAGGTCGCCTATACAGTGTCAGCTCGAAAGAGGCCACACGCCCAAAAACAAAGGACCGCGCAGTTGTGATCTTGCATCCGGGATATAGTGGGTTCGAACCCCACTGTCGGCAGCCCTGAAGATGGTTTTCCGTGGTTTCTCATTTTTACACCAGATACCGCTACCTTGGCACACTTAGCCCTTTCCTATTCCATCGTTGCCATTAGACCTATCTGTGTCGGTGCGACGTGAAGCAAATTGTAAGAATTGGGGGAAAGGCCAGGAAGAAGAAGAAGAAGAAGAAGATTTTGGGCGCTCAGTAATACTAATCTGTAGAGTTCACTTCCTCTAAAAGTCCATGCACTTAACAGATGTCAAAGTAGTGCAGCAGCCTATGTTAAGTGCACTCGCGTTTCCCAAGCAAAGTGTGAATAATAGTGCCACGGATCGGTGCACGTTATCGTGTAGCAGTATGACACCTTTGCGATTCTCAAATAAAGCTCGTTCAATTGTTTACAGATTTTCTTGAACACGATCCAATTGTCACGAATACACTGTTGTATTGATTGTCCGGCCAACTGGCAGCAGTCTGCGATGCATGATACGCTAAGCAGTATTCATCAAACATAGAGCATAACCTTAATGCGTCGATGGTGTTGTTTCTTTTGGAACGCGTTCGCGACGGGTTGAGCATAACCTTATGTTGATGCCAGAATGGTTTCGGTTCTTTTGGAATGGATTAATGACGGCGCCGTTCAGTTCCTTAAAGAACCGATGTCACATCACTAATCGGCAGTCTGTCCAGGAAGGAATCCCTCCCTTGACAAGACAGCAATAAGCACAAGGATTTCATCGTGTCTGTCAGCTGTAAGAAAGACACACATCTGACAGTCATCTTATCCAGTGGTACTCACTAGAAAACACTCGAGTGTTTATCGTAGGGACAGGTTAGGAAAGATAGATGGGGCAGTATTCATACTACTAAAAGAAGAATTTGTAAGCTACGGAAAAGTTAATGATGAAAAACATGAAATTCTAGGTGTATGACTCATCTCTAAAGATAGTATGCAACTGGATGTTTTTGAGGTGAACAGACCTGGCACGGCTGGTGCTGATACTGATGCGGAATTATTTGATAAGAGAATCAGCTATGTGGGGAACGACATGAAAGGCAACGTTATTGTAGCGGAAGATCTGAACTTACCAAATGTTAACTGGGAAGGGAATGCGAACGTCAGAAAGCATGACCAACAAATGGTGAATAGAGAATGGTGAATGGAGAAGGACAGCTGAATCAGAAAGTGACGAAACCAACTAGGGGGAATAATATTCTAGAAGTGGTGCTGATAAAAGCAGATGACCTCTATAGAGAAACTGAAGTGATAGATATATAAGTGATCGTGAAGCTGTCTTTGTCGTAATTAAAAATATGTACATCTGATAGAAAGGAATATCGTAAAAGTGGGACTATTACGCAATACTGTATGGTTGATAAGAGAGGCATGGGGGAAAGTTTTAAAAAACAATTTTATGATCAATTGAAAATGGTAAATCAAAATGTAACAATTATTGTTGAGAAATGTGAAAACAGTATGTACCTTTATATGTGGTAAGTAATGGTAAGGACCAATTAAATTGTATCAAGGAAATAAAGAGATTAAGAGGAAGGTGCAAAATTGGAAAGAAATTGTTAAGAATGGTTGCGGGAGTAAGGAGAGATCGGAGGAGCTTACTAGGCTATTGTATTTAGCGAAAAAGTCAGTTAAAGATAACGTGAGAACAAGCATAATTGGCAGGCGTACGAATTTTAGGAAGCAATGGAGGGATGGCTATAAATACTTGAATGCAGAAACAGGTTCCAGGAAGGATATTCCAGGGGTGGCTAATGAACGAGGGGAGTGTATACGTGAAGACTTACAGAAGTATTCAGTTAGCGGTATGTAAAAGCAGTTGGATGTAAGGATAATGTCCAAATGGAGGAGGTGACTAATTATAGAAATTTACCTATGATAACAAAGACATTTACAACAGGGTACAAAAGTTGAAAGCCAAAATAAAAGCAGCTGGGATTGATAATACAGTATTTCTTGGGATATTTGAAAGGCAATGGGCTGGCATATAGTGCTATAGCTGAAATACCTCTTTGATAACTGTTTACATTAAGGAGTGATACCAAATGAGGGGAGAGTTGCAAAAGTACTGTAGTCGCAGTGTACAAGGGAAAGATTGATAAACATAAAGTGGATAATTAAGGCCAGTCAGCTTGACATGTGTTGTATGTAAGCTTTGGGAAAGCATTCTTTCTGATCATATTCGAAGTTCGTATTTCTTGTGAGGTTTTCACTTAGAGTGGCCGAGCTCTAACGGAGATAATAAAGAACTGAACGGCGAGCAGCGCTGACGAGGAAATATTAAATAACCCGTCAGTGAGGGAGAGTGCAGCTAGCACATTATAAAATAGTTTTTGATTTATTGAAATTTTTAACAAAAATCCCCCAACCAAATTGCTCCCTTCTTAGAGATATGAACCAATATTTCCGTCGAGAAGGCGAGAGTCGACTTCCAACCTTGACATACACAAAGCTAAACAAAGCTGTTCATTTAATTACACTTTACAAGCTCAGTAATAAGAGCTGTCAGGTCACTATATCTCCTGATCGCCTTCACTTCAAATATTTCTCATTGTATTTCATCTCCTCACTCGGCTTATCTCTGGCGATGTCAGTCATGGTGTGTGTAATTAATCTCTACTGACACTGGAACGCTATTGAAACACAAACTGCAATACCTTAGAGTTTACCGCTTCAAATGTGCAATCTATTTTCTTCTTTTTTAAATAAAATAATGTGGTTTACCTGTACTTTGATCAGAATTTACAAAAAAAAAAAAAAAAAAAAAGTGTCAACCATGTCTAGAATAAGAAGGAAATGCAATTATTAAATTTCCATCATGTCTGCATGCACGCGCACGCGAAAACGACTGAATGGGTTTGCTTAAAAAATCGGTGTTTAAGGTCAGATGAGAATGCACTACAATCTAGGCTATAAATCATTTTATTGACGTTGGACGAAATGCAGTAATAGTTTCGGGGAATCGTCTAAAATATAATTCTCAAATATCTCCGTTAATACTCGTCCTATCGATAAATGCTATATGTACCGGTTGGTACACCTATACGCCGCACATTTGAATTTTCCGCCTTAAAGTACTCCTCTACAGCTGAAACTGTGAACTTTAAAACTGGATTAATTCAATCGTTTATCAGAAGATGTCACTGTGTTAATTTCGAATTGTTTTTGTTAACTAATTATCAAGAAGTGTGGACATTCTCTCACAGATGTCTCTACCAAAAACTATGATTATGCACCCTGGTGCGAAGTGAAGGAACTTTTCTTGAAGATATTTTGTATTCATAAGTTTGTTCTTTACTAAATGTTGTTCTTTCATTTGTGGGTTGGCAATATTAATCTTTCTTTCCGCCAGTTTTGAAATAAGCCAATCGTAAATTTCTGCCATTAATTTTTAGCCAATGGCGTCTTTCTTCTCCAATGTGGATGTGTAACTGTAAGCTACCCAATAAACGACTGTGGGTGTGTCTTAATCATTCATGAAAGGTCTCGAATCTTCCCCGAGAGTATAAAAACTGCTGATTTTCCTGGTTCTCGGCCACTCGTACAACATCTTGCTTAGTGTATGGAAGTATAGCAGGAGGCGGGAAGCGCCTCTTTCATCCGCCAGCAGCTCTTCTTTAATTCTTGCTAGCTCAGCAGTTTAGCCCTCGGGGAAGGTCCGAAACTTTTTCAATGTAACCTACCTTTCGAAAAATGTAACTTAGTGCCGGCTTATGTAAAAGTTTCTTATTACTTTAACTGTAAATCGGGGATAGAGAGTGCTTTGCCCTCTCGAGCTCCCCTTCATCTTGAGTTGAGGTGACTACGTTTTCATAACCGATTTTCTAACCTTAATGTCTTAAAATTTTCTTATACGAGTCACCTTCCTAGCTTGGGAATAGCTCCTGTATCATCGGCCTAGTGCCCCTTAGGTTTTTTTTTATAAGGTTTCATGTAGGAGCGCAAGCAACGCCTCCATTCATATTGGTATTTTGGGCCATTTAATTTACCTATTATTTTTTTCTTTTAAGGTCCTATAGGCTGGGTACGAGATACCGCTGTTTAATTTTTATAAGTTGTGCCTCGATGGCAAGTTACTGTAAAGTCTTGTATTACCTTTAATAGACTTGAAAGATTGAGAGCGGGTCAGCGCTTTATGGTGTTTTGAAAGGTGCCTCTAGGAGGCTTGACATTACTAGGTGGGAGCAAGTGCTCCATGGAATTAGGGGTTTTCTGCCCTTTGGTAATTTGTGGTTGTGAGCTGAGAACTCAAGGATTGTGAAATTGGAGCTCGAAGCCCAGAATTTGTAGAGACCTCTTAACTTGTGCTTTCGTTTGTAAAGTTACAATTGTACCTGTTATTTCACCTAGTGAAAATTTGTTAAATCTTGTTGTCTACTGAAAATATAACCTTTATTTAAATTTTAATTCATCTTTCGGACTTGTAGTTAGACCCATTCCAGCCCGCACCTTCTTTCACCTCTGCCTTCCACGGATAACTCCGTAACACTATATAAAAAATTTAGAGAACTTAACAATTACGATCTTATGCGCAGTGCAAATTAATCCTACGACGAATAATAAAGGAATTATTTACGATTTTATGTAGGTGTTTATTTCCTGTATCCCAGACGTCATCACGTAGTTGCTCTAGGGAGCCGGTGTTACTTGCTCCGCTCGAGACGGATGTTTGTCACGTGACAAGAGAGCAGCAGTCAGGCGGGTTGCATATCGTGGCCGTACTGTGCTTGCACCATTGGCCTTCAGTACATACTACGTCATGCACTTCCCCTACTTGCTCGCTAAGCTGCTCTCGTTCCTCGAGAGCGGGGAGCAAACTGGCTCCGACGGCATTTCGCTCTTGATTGACGATGCCTGCTGCATCCTACCGTTGTTAATGTTAATCTTACCGAAGAATCCTTTGTAACAAAGCGAAGAGGAATAGCAAATTCTGATATTATTTGCATCATTCATTTTTATTGCCGTAGAAAAGTTACCGACTCCGATACTTTCCCAAAATCAGCCACGAGCTGACGTCTGTCTGAATGACGTGTGATCTACTAATGAAGTTATGAATTATATAGCTTTCTTCTTTATCTTGTCATTCCTCTGAACCGTACGTACAGAGTGATGCATATAAAATGGATGATTTTAAAAACAGCATATCTTTGTTCATACTGCACGGTTTCTGGTGGTGGTTTTAAATATAGCATATATTTGGTCATATTGCACTGATTCTGCCAGTTATTTAAGTACAGGAGTTTATTCCTGTGAAGTATTCGAGTGAAGTCACATTTGGCAATACGTTTCATAGACACTATGGCCTCCCTGATCACCCAACCTCACACCACCAGATTTTCTTTTCTCTTTGGGTTACTTTAAAGATCAAGTTGATCATAATTAGCCAATAACAATGGATGATTTAAAAAAGAAGAATATTGCCATCGAAAGTGACAACATTGGCCCAGTGGTAGAGCAGCGAACTGCCAGAAACTTTCGGTGACGGGTACAAATGTGTCTGCAGGCTGAAGGAGGTCGTTTTCAGCATGTACTTTGAGAGTAAGTAATTCTCCCACAGGTAATATATATTTAGAAACTTATTGAATTGATAGTAGCCTCCCTATATCACATTCATGCATTATATTACTAGCTGTACTACCACCGGGCAAGATGGCCGTGCAGTTAGGGGCGCGCAGCTGTGAGCTTGCATCCGGGAGATAGTGGGTTTGAATCCCACTCTCGGCAGCTCTGATGATGGTTTTCCGTTGTTTCCCATTTTCACACCAGGCAAATGCTGGGGCTGTACCTTAATTAAGGCCACGGCCGCTTCCTGTCTATTCCTAGCCCTTTCCTATCCCATCGTCGCCATTAGACCTACCTGTGTCGGTGCGACGTAAAACCACTAGCAAAAAAATAGCTGTACAACCCGGGCACTGCCCGGGCACTTTCTTTCAATGTTTAATTTTAGGATTTGTATCAACTGTTTGAAGTGGTTTTAAATTTTTATTGTGATGTTGACTAACAGTTTACGAAACCTTCTGTAAATTTCGACGTATTGTTATGTGTTTAATTTCAAATTTTATTTTGAGATTATAATAACGCGTTAAACTATTTCCTTCGGCAGCCCAGATTGTCGGGGAAATAGCTGAACCTTTTAAACAAATAGTAAAAGTAATAACTGTATGTATGTACTCCTCGCACAATAGATAGGCTTACGATGTACACGATTCCAACTGTCACTGGGATTGTTACCAATCAGGCTAGGGACCCTTAAAACTGTTAACTCAACACAAATATCGGTCATTTTGGACATATTCTTGTCCATTTCTGCTGAAACCCCATGCCGATTGACGCTGAAGTTGGACTTAAACGGCGTCCCGAATGACACAATTCACCTCAGCGATCCCGAAAGCCATGGATACGACACGAATATGGGTCGTTTTCGTTTATGTTTACATATCCACCCGTCCCCTGAGGGTTGCTAGTAATTATTATGACACCTATTCTGTATTAAAATATATTTTATATGTTAAATATAGAAGCTGGAAAGTTGTCCATAGTATATTACACCCTCGAAGTGACTTTCCAGTCTTACCTTTGTTTACTGTGAAGGGTTGTATATATGTTTGCTCCAAGAGTTTGATGAAGCGGATCTCCGTGGAGTATATCGTGTTAGAATAGCCTATAGCTAATTTATTTGATGTCGTTGTGGAAATTTTATTTCAGGTAGTTAACGTCGATGCATTTCCCACCCGTGTCATCGTTCCCAACAGGTTAGGTGAGGCTCATAGCGGATGTACCGGTACACAGCTTCATGTGGATTATTATTGTTATTATTATTATTATTATTATTATTATTATTATTATTATTATTATTATTCTCACTAAGATACGTTCTGTGATTCCATTGCTTCATAGCATTGCCTTAACCACGGATATGTTACGACCCTCTGGAAAGAGTTTGTATAATCAAGGCCATCTAAACTAATGTTGCTAACATCCTGAGCACTCTCAGCTCGTATTATGACCAGATAGCCATCAACAAGCAATTCAACATTGTAAATGTTAGCAAGTTAATTTGCACTTTTCCACGTAGACCTATCCGTATACCTGTCTTACTGGATAGAGCAAGAATCTTGCTCATCAGCTCGACGCCGAAAGAAGTCGGAGGTCAAGATGAGAAATGTGTGCTATTGTTTAATGATGCGTTTCTCCTTGAAATACATATAAGATACTCCTTGTCCATTATAGTGATGGACAACCTTGATGTTAGTAATTATACTCATGTTCTTTAATTACGCTGTTTAACAGGTTTTCTTTGTGGTGTTTCAAAGATCAACGCTCCGTAGGGCACTGCTCAATCATCGTATTAAGTATATTTTGTTTATCATTGCTGCCATAATAGGAAATTAATCTGACATTTATTATTATTATTATTATTATTATTATTATTATTATTATTATTATTATTATTATTATTATTATTACCTGATTATGTTTGTTGTTTAAAGGGGCCTAATAGCTAGGTCATAGGCCCCTAATGGTACGAGGTGAACGAAACGAAAATTTAAACTTCGAAATGTATTCACTGACTAAAATCTAAAACGAATGATGATGACAAAGTGATCGTGGTCATTGGATCCAATTCACAATGCCTTAATTACTGGGATGATACTCATTGGGTGGCATCAATAAAGCCTGAGAAATCACGCAAAGTATGTAATCCATTTGGTAAGAATAAGAAGGTTGTCCTTCGATGGAGTAGGCTATATACTCAAGAGCACTGCCATGTGGATCGTTTGAAATCGAGTAGATACTCGTGTTCTGCGCGATCGTCAACTGTTCGCTCTTTGTTTCGCTACATAACCTCAACTGCGTACACCGTGCGCGCACCGTACGGTATTCTCCGTCTGTTTAGGTTGTAGCGTGTATTGTTCCTCGCTATGGAAAGGATTTCTTCATTAACCTTCGCCAATATTCTGCGACAACATGCTGTACTTTTTAGCAAATCTTAATTCCTGGCGGTTCGGAGGGAAAAATCCGAATCGTTCGAAGCAGTTCAGAAAAAGCTGCAGGCCATGTGCGGCAAGAACGTGGAGACGAACACCTTAACGAAGAAGATTAACGAAATGAAAATGCGAGTTAAGCAAAAGTGTGATATTCATTAAACGGGAAACAAAAATATTGTTCTCAAGGACTGGGAGAAGATTATTCACGAATTGTTGGAAGGGGATACCAGTCCAACACTGACAATAATTCCAGGTATGCTCTCAAAGTATATTCACGATTTATTTTATTGGACGGGTTTATAAAAGTTGTAGAGAGTATTTTGTGTGCCAACACTCCAGATTTTAAGGATACGATATTTCTATTCATTGTTGCTTTAGAACAATATGAACCAAACTGCACCCAGGCCTTTGGTTCTGAGTGCCTGGGTTCGAATCCTGGGTCTGAGATGTTAGAGCATTTAATTCATTAATTGCCAGTATGGAAATTATATGAAACTGTAAGCTATATCCTACAAGCGACTTAAAATGAATTTCCATTTTTTCTTAGGAGCAACTGCGGTTGGAGTAGGTCTGGATGTACGGCAGGAAGTAGAACCAGCCCACATTCCTCCACCTGTAGTGGAAGTCATAATACTAGAGGAGGAAGGGGGAGAAGGAGGCAGCCCTAAATAAGTCATGAACTCCACACCTATATCCACCCCTTAAAGGAAACGAAGTATTTTCGAGGAATATGAGACTGAAGAGACGAGAAATTTCAATAACACTGAACTTCAGCGCTTGATGCCGCTGAAGCAATTAAGAGTATTGGACTTGAAGGAAAAAAGTTAAAATCACAAATTAACGAACTTGTATATTTTTTTCTAAGTACAGCTTGTTTTGCTTACATGTTTAGATTTTTGGTAGTGAACAATAAGAAAGAGTGACACTGGTACTTGCTGAAACTCAAACACATTGATATATTTATTCTGACAATTCATTTCGCCTAGCTTCACCTATCCACTTGATGTTAGCAGCAGATGACATGTCATCCTCATTTCCATCTTTTAACCTCACGTTGCCACCTAATGGTTGTAGTTCAGGGTCCTCATCCTGTAAGTGAAAATCCACAGCATGTTTCCAGTCATTCGACCGGGTCAGGATTGGAATGAATGAAGCCCCCATCTAGCGGCGAGGATAGGAAATGTGCCGGCTGCCGAAGCCTGTCGCACTCCTCTGCGGCAATGATTAATGAAAGGGTATTGGAGAGTGTTGCTGGAATGAAAGACGGCAGGGAAAACCGGAGTGCCCGGAGAAAAACCTGTCCTGCCTCCGCTTTGTCCAGCGCAAATCTCACATGGAGTGACAGGAATTTAAACCACGGTATCCAGCGGTGAGAGGCCGGCGCGCTGCCGCCTGAGCCACGGAGGCTTCACTACTTAGCAATATTGTACAATACACAGCAACAAATGATAAGTTTTGCCACTTTATTTAAAGACAGGCGTACTTTGTGCTGAAGAATTGGGAAACGTTGTTTTAGTTGCCCAAAACATCGTTCAATCACAATTCTTTGGCAATGCACCTGTTATGAGAGATTTCTTCAGGTGTTTTTGGATTTCTAAACGGTAATATAAGCCATGGTGCAATACCATAGTGGGACCTTTCCCACCATCCCCCATAACTCATGGTACCATGTGCCAACAAATAGGTGACCCTGTCGGGTCATGAACACGTGGCACCATGCTCCACGGAAGGCGATGGTCAAGGGACCTTTTCGGCCTGTGACGATTCCCTCTCATTGGGATTGAATAAGTAATCCACTCACATGAGAAGTCAACGCCCTACGGCCCAGCAAGGTCGCTGCTAACTCTCCCGTTCCTAAGATCTGAACCCCCGGCTACTCAGAGTCGCAGACCGTCCGCGGCGATAAAATATAATATCTTACAACTAACTTAAAGGCATAACATGAACGGAAGAGGTTCTGGATGCTAATTATCGGCAACAATTAGGCACGAATACATTTTCTGAATATTTAATTCACTCCCGTTGAACATATTTACAATCTACAACCTTGAACATCAAAGTTAAATTACGTCCATTGAATTTTAATACCAGCAACGGACAACCATGTCCGGGCTATCACCCAAGTGAAATTTTGATCCACATCATTATAAGATTCATTATGTGGTCTATTGACATTACGCTGTTGAATATTATAACAGAAAACAATCACCTATTCGGATTAAGCACCTGGGTGTTCACATATAGCTTCAAACAACTCGGAGAAATTTGAGTTGCGTTTACTACACTCTTGGTTGATAAACTTGGTTTCGAATTTACGGACACGATTATTTTACCTGCTGAGTACGGTAAACAGTATTATAATGAACCTAGCTTTTTACAAAAAAAAATATAAGAAAACTATGACCTTACGGATATAAATATTCCCGGGATTAATTCCCAAATTACATATTTAAAACACAGCAAGTTACACTAATTTACCGTAAGATTAGAGTGGCCACCTACATCGAACATAACACGAGAAATATAATATTTAAAGAATTTTAAAAATCATAAAATGATAAACAACTTCACGGCGTTACAACCTCTCGCAAAAACATGAAATGCACACAATTCTAGTTACTGCTAATCACCTCATTTGAGGACTAACTATACACATCATAGGGCCTGAACCCTCCACTCAAACGAACTACCAAAGGATTTTTCACGAAGTCTCAATTAAACAAATCAATTAGCATCAAAACAACATCCTATTTACACTATTATCACACCTGGGAGAGAAAACACATATTATAACATTTCCCATACATGGTAACTGCATCTGGTTTACCATTAGCCGTCGTTTGTGTGACTGACTCCCTTTTGTCATGTCCGAGGTACGAACGGGAGACCAACAGGTTTCTCGAGTCGGGGAACCTGAAAAATCAAGACCCTATCTATCGCTTCTACATGTGTATGAACTAAGTGTTCCTGCATTCATTCTTTCTTAGCCTTATTAGAATGTGGTAATCGATTAACATAAAACATTTTACTAGCAGAGCAAAAGAGGGTTCGAGGAAAAACACTTCCTTGAGAAAGACGGCCATACATTTGCCTTTTAGCAGGCCTAGTTTGACACAAGCGAGCTCCGACCCTCCCGGGGTGGGATGCCATAAATTTCCTTGTCAACCGCCCTCACACCGGCCATATTCTCTTTAAACCCAACATTAGCGCGTTTACAAAAGCCTATTCACTGGGCCAATTTATTCACGCGAACAAAAATAACAAATACAAACAGGTGCATAGAATTATGCTCTAACCCGCTCAGGTATTCTTCATCGGACCAATCTCTCAACTTTTGGGCCGTTACATTATTTTACTCTCTCTCTCTCTCTCTCTCTCTCTTATAGGAGTCCGGAGTTCCATCCTCGTGCCTCTCATAGTAAAACTACCACAATCCACGGGCTAGCAAACTAGAGTTTAATAATCTCACAGAATTTACTAATAACAATAGTCATAATAATCACAATAATGATGATAATAATAGTAATAATAATAATAATAATAATAATAATAATAATAATAATAATAATAATAATAATAATGACTATGTACCTGCCATGAATTTATATTACCTTCATTAGATCGGCATAAAATTATCCGACCAAACTGATTAATTTAAATGAAATAAAATGAACTAACAAAAGGTATTTAAGCAATCACAAAAAGATTTTCTTTAACAGGGGCCCTAGCTAGTGTTGGTGGGGTTGGACATTTGTACCTCGGAGCCATGACACTTCACACACATATGATGCAGCAACGCCTAAGTTATCATGCAAAAATATAACTACTTTACATTAAATCGAGTACTTCACCTATCCAACTTTATCTGGTTCACAGGATATATGGTAAAGATTCTTGCGTCATCTTAACCTGACTTTTTTTCATATATCTCTCCAAGAACGAAGGCTCCTTTATTACCTCAACGAAATTAATTAGCCTTTTCCCCCCGTCTCCTCTGACAGTACTCATAAAATAAGGATACAACCATGCTCATGCAATAAAGACAACTAGATGGGAAATTCATACTCTATTCCTAAACTGTTTCCTTCCCACAACAACTTTAAAAGATTAAAAAAAATACCGACCACTCTAATCTTACTACTTTAATTATTCAATATAAAATCATCCCATGCTATTCCTATATTCTGATATGATTTATCTACAGGGAATATCGATATCATAAGATCATAAATTTGTACTCAACAATGCTGGCCCGTTGTCCATCGTACTCCGTTCGAGCCCCGAGGGAGGGCTCCCTTGAAGGTCTTAGCCCATCCTGCTGAAATGGAAGATCGCTGGTTCAGGACGTTCCATGATGCTCCTGGAATAATCCATAGCGTTGGGGTTTGAACACTAAAATGACACTGTTTACACTGTTTTCACAAAACTTCCTCCACTCACGTTACAGGCAAATTTTCCTTTCTTCTAACCAGAATGAAAGTTATGAATGTTTACGATACCCTGGTACAGGACGCAGCCAGCCTATAATAATCTGACATATGCAATTCCGAGCTCACAGTTTCATTACCGGAACAGTTTAACCTCCCGCATTACCCTAAGGTGGGCTACTTATGTTTATTCTCAACCCTGTCTTGTATGCTTTGTTCAGCGCGATTACGCTGTTCTGAAGCACGATAAACATTGATACAATTTTGTTTATGTGATAACCACTAATTCTTCGTACTATCACTATTCACTCGCCTGCCGCTTACACAGTTTCTAACATAGATTATAATTAAGAGGCTCTCTGCCTCCACTACGGGATACTGATTGAAAAATAACGTTCCACGTTCGACAGACGGCAATTGATTGTTTCACAGTTCTCGGTGCGAATTTATGTCACTCACGATCCTTCGTGTCGCACCGTGATCAAATTATAGATGCGCACATCATGTTTACACAGTTCAGATTTTTACTGCAGATTCGCACTGAAATCCGACTTTTCACACTCCCGCTCACTGAAAATTTACCATACAAAGAGAGGGAAATCAGACCAAAAATTGGCCGTGTGGTCACCTCGTAGACTCCTCGAAGACTGGTCTCCACCCTCATATGTGCAGGCAAATATAAGGGCTCCCTAGGGTGGGGAATGCTTGGGAGACATCTCCCTCATACACATTTCAGTTTTCCAGATCCACAAGGCTTACGAATCCCAGCGATGCGGCAACTTGTGTGGCCAACTACTCCAAAATACAAGGTGTGATGCGGAACTTAGGACGATCGGTGGATTTGTAGTAATTAATTCCAATAAAATCGGGGTGGGGGTATTATTCGCTAATCGTATTTGGCGACACTGTAGGCGTGGGTACGCCGAGGTGGTTACGTAATCTTATGAAGGTGCATTTTCGTAGGTGAGATTATTCTACCTTGATTTTCAATTTTGCCATCATCCAATATTCCTCTTATTACTCTGACGTATGTTTTCTGGTTAGTTTAGCCTTTATTGAGCTGAAAACACCCCTGAAATCACTCCATCGCTTTGGCATCGCTGTGCGTTGGCGTTTGTTTTCAAGATGGAGTCAGCAAAATTGTATTCTTCTTCCCCTTGTTCTATGATATGCGCGCAGTTTGGGAGTTTTTCTGAGCCACCCACTGAGAGCTCTAGGCGCCTCTATGTCGCGAAGTGTTATGCAATATGACGCTACTGCCAGCATCCACACAAAGGAAGCTACAAGCCTACTAATTTCTTCAATATATAATTCGAAATAATTATTCCTGTGACTATACGGTCACAATAGCCACTCCCCGTTATCAGTAACGCATTTACCCTATTCAGACTTACTGTTGTCTGGACAGCTGAATTTCTCCAGACTCGTTAATCATGCACAGATCCAGGCCATGATGCATTGATACTGGTGAAAACTTTCTTCTCATTGCACGTTGCCTGTACAGTAATACTTGCATAACCTTTCCTGTTTAATTATCCATCACCATAAAATCTAGACTTATTAATTCCAACACGAGTGCAGTCAAGAGCTCCTATTGCTGCTGGAATGTGGTACTTTTTCTGCCACTCTTGTTTTGCAACTTCAAATTCCATATCTGTTTCAGGAAATTTTATCCACACTGCAGCTTTAGCCATGATGCGTTCCATAACTTCAACAAGATTTTCAGACACAGTTGTTTGATGAATTCCAAGATCTCCTATGCCGCACTGAAATCCTGGGTCACCTACCAATCTTAAAAACGCTTTTAATTTAACTATATTTTTAATAGCACCACCTCTTATTTACAATTTCTCTGGTCCAAATAAGTATTGGTTTAACCAGTCCACATTAACTTTTGAAAAACGGTAGGCCTATAGACTTTTAAAGTTATTAGAGTTTACAAGTTCACTTCTCTCCTTGTAAATTTTTCCACGAGGCACCACATCATTAATAAACTCAGCCATGTTCTTTCTCCTCAGAAGCTAAGAATTGATATATACTCAAGATTGAGACAACTATTAGCCATACTCAAAACAAATTAAGTAGGCCTATATACTCATCTGTAGGGCTCGGATGTCTAGGAAAAGTCATATTTTTTTTGTCTCTATTTTCTTGGCTGATTGGATTTTGGTGCAAATCAGGTGATTATCGTCACAATTAAGTGATTTTTATTTGTCATATAAATGCATATTTTGGCTATTCTTTGTCAAAAGGTCATATTTTGAGCTATTTTCATAGAAACGTCATATTTTGATCGTATTTCGGCGGTTTGACGATAGCTGTAGCTGTGCAAAATCATCTTCAACTTATCGAATGCGAATTAGCATTCACAAAACTGCTTCTCGGTATCACATCTGCAGTTAATACAAGTGGAATACTCTGCCTCTTCTATCAAGATTACTGGGGCCCGGGTTCGATTTCCGGTACTGTCAGAAATTTAAGAATGGCAGGAGGGCTGGTATGTGGTTAAAGTGGTACATGCAATTCACGTCCATCGGGGGTATGCCTGAAAAGAGCTGCACCACATCGGGATGAAGACACGAGTTTGCATTAATCATAGGCAATGTAGACCCACGGTGTATCACCCATTATGGCAACGTTCAGACTTCACTCCCGTACACTAAAGTCGGTCTAAAAAGAAAGTGATGCAAACATTTGGTTCGAGAGCTAGTTCTTATCGCTCACAGCGCTGGCTTTGGTACAACTTATTTCGATGTCACTTACTAAACTACCACCCTATGTGAATGCGCATTATAAGTATAGTTCTTGGAATTTCCTCGTTAACGACCGTCACGCTTTTGAAGCCTAGCTGGCCGACTGTGTTTACATTCCTTGTCCGCGGGATGCCAAAATTTCCCCAAGTCGAGACACAGCGTTGTTAACTCTCCGTTTTAACTACGTAACCTCTGAGAGTCAGCAGCGAGAATGGACAGAACTGCGTGCAGCTGTGCAACACTGGAGACCTAACAAGCGAGCCGGCTCCAGGACCGGCACGCTTTTGAAGTACCGTGGACTCTCACTGACAAAGCAAGAACCATCTGCTATTGGTCACAACAGAGGCGAATGTAGACAATCATAAATCTAGTTACTGTCGGAGGGAGGGGGGGGGGGGTAGTTGGTGAGTTTGGTACTGCTTAATGTTTGAGTCGCCGGTCGTTAACAAGGAATTTGAGAGAACTATAGTTGAAATGATCTACTGCTCAAGTTTCGAAATGTCTATTGATATTCAATCCTCGTTGGTTTCTTCACAACTGACAGCACTTGATGTTGGAAATATTAATTTTCATGTCTTGCTCGCTGCACCTCTTTTTATGCTTCAAAGTCGTAACTCTAATCAGAGGAAGAAGATAAGGAAGTCTGATATTCCAAGACTGGAGATATTGTCTAAATGAAGGGTAAAGTGTGAGGATGAAAATCTCCCTAGACCTTGAAAACCTAATAGCATAGGGTCTACTTGCGGAACACATCCAGCAACTGTGTGAAATGCAGCATTGGCATTCTCTTTCTCTACAGCTGAGTATGTTTGTCCTGTATGGGCCAACTCTGTGCATTCGAAGAAAGTGGATACCGCCTTCAATGAAACGTATCATACCGTTTCTGGATGCCACAGACCACTAATGACAAAAGGTATGCCGCACCTCTGGTATAGCACCACCCCTGTTCGACGGCAAGCAGCTGCTGAAACTGAGAAACTGAAACGAGAGGTGAACAATCGCCATCCTCTGCACGACCACCCAGCAGTAAAAACGTCTCAGATTATGGAAGCTTGCAACAGCTAAACCAAACGCTCTTAGGATCTATTATTATTAGGTTTTACTGTGAATCAGTGGTAGTGTCGGTCTTTATTCTCAAGATCATTTCCTCAAATCCACCGGAAGTACAGGAATTTATGAAGGGCTGAAAAATGTCCATATCGGCATGTAAAAGATCCCTAATGACACCTTTAATGAATGAAAAAATGAAAACCCACAACCTGTTTTCTAGTCAATGACCGGGTCAGGGATCTAATGAATGATGCAGATATAGGCTATTAGTACGATGGGGTCGCCACTCCCAAAGTGATTTATATTAATGACTGATAGATGATATGGAATGAGAAAGGAGAGTGTTGCTGGAATGGAAGATAACAGGGAAAACCGGAGTACCCGGAGAAAAACCTGTCCCGCCTCCGCTTTGTCTAGCACAAATCTCACATGGAGTGACCGGGATTTGAACCACGGTATCCAGCAACACCTTTAATGTTTATCCAAAAAAAAAAAAAACTCAGCCTTAGATCGCCCAACAGTCGACACTACCGAATTGGAATAAGCCAACGGATGGGACTCCTAACTCATGCCTCACAACAACGGCCAGCATGGAGAACGCTTTGTAGGATAAGAACTGATATGGCAAGGACTAGGGCCACCAGAAAACCCGGGACTACAAACAGAATGATGCCTGTGATTGCGGTGATTTTCATCGTCTGGAACAGCTGTACCATTTCCCAATTTGCCCTGTGGAAACTCAACGTGAAGATTTTGTCGCAGTCAGTGACAAGGCTATAGCGGCTGCTTTGTACTGAAGCGACTTTGAGGAGAATCGGGTACGTTCGTCATCATCGTAGGGGTTGGGAGAGAAAAAGAGATGAACATGGAAGGTCGAATAAGAAAGATGAGAAGAGGTGAACCCAGAATAAATACGTGGAAGAAATGCCAAGATCAAACAGGAGCCACACGGTCAACTCTCGTTCTTTCAAAGTTGGCATTAGGCAATTTCGACGTTCCGTTTCACTCGATCAGACAGCAGAGTAAGACGCATACCTGCCAACCTTCAAAAACTAAAAATCTGGAGATTGTGGAAACATCGTTTTTATCACCATGCGATGCCTTAAAATCACACCGGAAAACAGTAGAAAATATCTTTCCTCGATTCAGTAACACATGGCAACTGTTCCCAGAATTGTTTCAGAAAAAATCTATTCCTTCGCCATAATAAAACATCACCGAGCTCGATAGCTGTAGTCGCTTAAGTGCGGCCAGTATCCAGTATTCGGGAGATAGTAGGTTCGAACCCCACTGTCGGCAGCCCTGAAAATGTTTTTTCGTGGTTTCCCATTTTCACACCGGGCAAATGCTGGGGCTGTACCTTAATTAAGGCCACGGCCGCTTCCTTCCAACTCCTAGCCCTTTCCCGTCCCATCGTCGCCATAAAACCTATCTGTGTCGGTGCGACGTAAAGCAAAAAATAAGAAATATCAAACCTTGATCGAGCACATCAGGCCGTATTGTAATGATAATACGGGAAACTAAACTAACTCTTACGAAGTGTTTTTTTAAACTAAATGCATTAACAACTAATAACAATAATTCAACTTGTTCAAGCCACACTGATCGACTTCCTGAATACCAAAACATTCACTACCACGGTGAACAAAAATACACGACGGGAGAATAATAACACCAAATATGAGCATCGCGACGTTCACTTCTTATTTTACAGCCGCCAGTCAGAATAGGACTTCCGGCCACACGGCAGTTAATGAGAGGTGTATCTTCGGCCACCTATAAGCAATTGCAACCAGCAAGGGAAGGACTTGTGGCACTCAAACTCACAGTAACCAATAAGAGATGCACCTTGAGTCCCTGTAGCAACATACAGAAACAATGGAAGCTTCAAACCATGTTTTAAGTACTGCAGTCACTGACTTAAAATCAGGAGAAGCATTTAACTGATCGGGAAGGTCTGTATGAGGAGACGGGCTGAGTGGCTCAGACGATTTAGGCGCTGGTCAATTTGGCGGGTTATCACGACTCAATCCAGTGGTATTTGAAAGTGCTAACATACGCCAGCCTCGTGTCGGTTGATTTACTAGCACGTGAAATAACTACTGCGGGACAAAATTCCGGCACCTCGGTGCCTCCGAAAACCGTGAACAGTAGTTTGTGGGTCGTAAAATAAATAACTTTTTTTTTACAAGTTGCTTCACGTCACACCGACACAGATGGGTCTTACGGCGACGATGGGATAGGAAAGGACTAGGAATGGGAAGGAAGCAGCCGTGACCTTAATTAAGATACAGCTCATCATTTGCCTGATGTAAAAATGGGAAACCATGGAAAACCACCTTCAGGGCTACCGGCAGTGGGTTTCGAACCCATTATTATTAATATTATTATTATTATTATTATTATTATTATTATTATTATTATTATTATTAGCTGTGGAAAACCCGCTTCGCTGGCTTTTTCTTGTACAACCGTGTGGTTTTCTCTATATAATACGGAAGACGTGTATTAAAATACCATTCTTTTTCTGTTTCTTCTTTTCTTTTTATTATTTTTTCGGAGTACATAAATATCTTACATTCTAAGTCAATTCATAAAAAATACATTCATATACACTACATTAGATGTCTTGGTCTTTGTAGCATGCACAAATATTTCTTGCCTGTCCGACACACCGAGCTCGATAGCTGCGGTCGCTTAAGTGCGGCCAGTATCCAGTATTCGGGAGATAGTAGGTTCGAATCCCACTGTCGGCAGCCCTGAAAATGGTTTTCCGTGGTTTCCCATTTTCACACCAGGCAAATGCTGGGGCTGTACCTTAATTAAGGCCACGGCCGCTTCCTTAAAACTCCTAGCCCTTTCCCGTCCCATCGTCGCCATAAGACCTATCTGTGTCGGTGCGACGTAAAGCAACTAGCAAAAAAAAAAATAAAAATAAAAAAAAAATATATATATATAGCTTGTCCGACAAGGGGAAAAACAGCGTGAAACTGACCATGTGTGAAGGAGGAATCCTTCAAATTAACTCCGCAATTGTGGAACATTTGACTCTGAGCCTCACTGATACTCATGCTATAATATAATCTCACTGGAAATTGTAACTGTGTGAAGTAAAGTGACAAATCATTTGAGATCAATGGAAATCTTGGCATGAAAAACGATTTTCATTTTCCCCTGGCCGGTTAGGATTACTACCTCAATGATATTGTTAAGGAGCTGTTTCAGTAAGTATCTGCTTTATACGTCTATTCAAGAATTACAGAAAATATTCACAGTTGTACTCAAGCCCTTGCTGGCGAGATGTAGTGTTTACAGTGCGCTATGTCTTCTGCTATGGGCTAGACCAATTTGTTACTTTCATTGACCTGTCTCAGTCTCATCCTTGGCTTTGACAATATGAAAGTGACCGAGGTATGAGCGATGCTAGTAATACCATTCCTTATGCAGCCAGTCCATGTTATTATTGGTGTGAAAATATCGTCCATAGGGTCGATTGGTGCATGCGTTTCAGCGGGCTTGGCAGACTGATATGCAATAGCAACGTCTGGCTCGGTGAGGAAAGCAACGGGAAACTACCTCACTCCTCATTTCCCTAGTATGCCTCTTCAGTGACGCCTAGGCTGTCTATTATAGCCTTTGGTGGAACTGTGGAGGATCAGACCAGCCTTCGGGCTGAATACCCAACACACGTACACAAGCATAAACTGTGTTATACCATACTCCTGCGAGATGAATCAAAGATGTTATGCAAAACCAAGGAGTACACATCACAGCCTTCTAGAGTACATCCTCACTCCGATTCTTCCAGTACATTCACACTCATACATCTAATGACGAAGTCAGCCAAATTCAAGCCCCATATCTTCCACAACACCACAGCTACCGACGCGCAGCCACCATAGTGCACGATGAGTGACTCGAGGTTACTATCACACAGAAGCATCAGTGGTTTGCGGTGGGTTTCCCTCTGTGGGTGAGGGCGGTATAATAATACCCACGGTATCCCTCGCCTGTCCTAGAGGCGACTAAAAGTGGTCCAGGGGCTCTGAACTTGGGAGCGGCGGTTGGCGACCACGGGGCCCTTTGCCGAGTCTTGGCATTCCTTCCACTTACTTCTGCCAGGCTCCTCACTTTCTTTTACTGTATCCTGTCCGACCTCCCTTGGTCAACACTTGTTTTTTCTACCCCGACGTTATTAGGTTGCGAATCCTATGAAGTCTTTCATTTTCAAGCCCTTCGTAGCCCTCGATTTCCTTCATATCTTCATATTTCGTATCCGATCCCTTCCACTTTTTCTCTCTGATTTGTGCTAATAGAGAATGGTTGCCTAGTTGTACTTCCTCTTAAAACAATAATCACCACACCACCTTTGCGCTGGGTAGTTGTCGCTGCACACGTCTATTTGTATTTACAGTCGGCCATTTTCAACCCCCATATGTGCCACGCTATCACAGCTACATACACTCAACTACGATGGGAGACTCGAGAATACTACCACACACAAACACCAGTGGTCTGCGGTGGGGATTTGTGGCTCCAAGGTGGAATACACGGACACACGCGTCTATTTATGTATATGTAATAGATTATTATTATTATTATTATTATTATTATTATTATTATTATTATTATTATTATTATTATTATTATTATTATTATTATTATTATTATTATTATTATTATTATCCGGCTCCATGGCTAAACGGTTAGAGTGTTGGCCTTTTGTCCAGGGGTCCCGGGTTCGATTCCCGCCCGGGTGGGGGATTTTAACGACGCGTGCGCCGTCTTCATCATTAGAATTCTTCGTAGGTAGCGCCACATTCTCAAAGACGTCCAGGTCGCCTATACGGCTTCAAATCGAAAGACTTGCACCAGGCCTTTTTTTTTTTTTTTTTGCTAGTGGCTTTACGTCGCTACGACACAGATAGGTATTATGGCGACGATGGGATAGGAAAGGGCTAGGAGTTGGAAGGAAGCAGCAGTGGCCTTAATTAACGTACAGCCCCAGCATTTGCCTGGTGTGAAAGTTGGAAACCACGTAAAACCATATTCAGGGCTGCCGACAGTTAGATTCGAACCCACTAGCTCCCGGATGCAAGTTCACAGTTGCGCACCAGGCCTCTTCGGAGGTCGCACGCCATTATTATTATTATTATTATTATTATTATTATTATTATTATTATTATTATTATTATTATTATTATTATTATTATTATTAAAATCAGTACTCTACCGCATAAATCGGGAGTGTTGTGTCGCCAGAGGTCTTTTACATGCCGACATCGTACATCATGGAGTATCGAATGGACTTCTTTCCCGTCCTCCAAAGATCCGACTACCTCTGTCGGGACTGAACTCACGATCCTTGGGACCGGAGGTCGACACTACCACTGATCGACTGAGGGAGGTTAGGGAGGGAATGAAGAACGAAGTTGTAAAATAATATTAAAAGAAAGATGGTCTATTTCTGAATGAAGTGGAAGTTGGTACCATTCCAACCCTCTTCATGTTCCAGAATGAATGTTCGCACTTACATCAGGCTCATTTATAATTCACTAGTGTTGCTATTTACGTGTGGAGACAAGGTGAGGCGCCGTAATTCACTAACTATGCTGAGGACCGCAATTAGCCTTACTATATGTGTCCCTGACATTTGCAAGTTCTCACACATCTTCCAAGCCACTCATATTTAGAACAGCGAACAAATTCTGCTGCACTTTGTCATGATACTGTTTACACCTGCACATTAACCAGACTCATCCGTCAAGGCTGTAACTGCATCCTACCAGGATGCAACTATTCATAGCCGGCCAGTATAGCGTTTAACTCAAGTCAATTAGGGTGATTTAGTGGTAAGTGTTGGGCAATAGTAGATCGTACGTTCGAATCAAACATTCTTAACTGAGAGCAATCTGCAAGCAATGATACATCCTTATTTTAAACTAAACTTCTTGTGTACCTGGGTTAGCTTTTTCAATCGCTACAGTAATGCCATCTAGCGGCGAAGAGTGGCAGCAACAGGGACATAGCACACATCAACAAAGGTCAGTCAGTGTATTGTTATTGTCGATAAAGGGCTTGCGATATTGTTGATCATCACTAGGGGTAGTGACTTAGAATTTTGAAATGTTACGGTCTGATTTGCACATTTTGCAGTTTGTAGTGTCTATCCATTTGTTCTATAACGTTTGGAAATAAACATAGAAAGAATTTTAGTTCATTCTCATACCTGGATATTTCTTTTGTTAATATTAATGCGAGTCCTCTTCTGTGGTGTAGTGGTTAGGGTGATTGGCTGCCACCCACAGAGTTCCGGGTTCGATTCCCGGCTTTGCCATGAAATTTGAAAAAATGTTACGAGGACTGGAATGGGGTCCACTCAGCCTCGGGAGGTCAACCTCAGCCATTCTCGAAGTGGTCTTTCGCGGTTTGCCACTTAATCCTTCCTTCCCTCTTCCTTGCCTATCCCTTCCAATCTTCCCATTCCCCACAAGACCCCTGTTCAGCATAGCAGATGAGGTCACCTGGGCGAAGTACTGGTCCTCCTCTGCAGTTTCATCCCCATCCAAATGTCTCACGCTCCAGGAGCTGCCCTTGAGGCGGTAGAAGTGATACCCATCGCTGAGTCGGGTGGGGAGGGGGCGGGGGAAGAGGGGAACCAACCTGGACGTAAATGGACTAAGTAAATAAATAAATATATAAATACATAATTTAATAAATTAATATGAAATTAAAATTGCATTAGCATACAGCTAATGGAAGAATTAATATGCATGAAGTGTAATAACATTGTACCTTTATTTTAAATTCATATACGCTAAAACGTAACAGGGAAAATACAATGTACACAGATGCAAAATCAGAGTAATACATGGTCGTCAGGGTGTCAAGCCTTTAAGGCCGGTTCGAGTCCGTTTGTGCAAGAAAAAAAAAAAAAAAAAAAAAAAATCATCATCAGAATGTTCCCAGCAGGATAGGATAGGTGGTGGTACACAATGTATAATTACTAGTTGTCCGCCTACGTAACGTAACGGTTAGTGCTACTAGTTACTGTCCTCGGATGCCCGGGTTCGATTCCCGGTACTGCTAAAGGTTTAAGAATGAGGGACGGCTGGTATGTAGTTAAAATGGCAAATGCAGCTCACGTCCATTGGGGATGTGCCTGATAAGAACTTCACCACGTCGGGATGAGAACATGAGTTCACTAGATTGCATGCCAAAAGCCTGGCTTCATTTCCAAAACTATCCGCAGTGTCCATATGGAGTGAAGGTGTATTGCGTTGTTGATAGTGATTCATCGAGCTCGATAGCTGCAGTCGCCTAAGTGCGGCCAGTATCCATTATTCGGGAGATAGTGGGTTCGAACCCCACTGTCTGCAGCCCTGAAGATAGTTTTACGTGGTCTCCCATTTTCACGCCAGGCAAATGCTGGGGCTGTACCTTAATTAAGGCCACGGCCGCTTCCTTCCCACTCCCACAGCCCTTTTCCGACCCATCGTCGCCATAAGACATATCTGTGTCGGTGCGACGTAAAGCAACTTGTAAAAATAAAAATAAAAAGTTATTCATCCGTCGGATGGCGACGTCAAGCCTTGAGCAGCCCCTTGTGCCGATATTGGGTTTCACCCTCTCCCTTCCACATTATCATCATCATCATCATCATCATCATCATCATCTCACATCTAGATGCACAGATCTCCCATGCGAGTCAAATAGAAAGACCTACACCAGGCGAGCCGAGCATGCTCTCTCACGCTCGCGGCACTAAAAGCCAAAAGTTTAATATAATAATAATAATAATAATAATAATAATAATAATAATAATAATAATAATAATAATAATAATAATAATAATAATAATAATAAGAAGAAGAAGAAGAAGAAGAAAGTCCACCTCTGTGGTGTGTTTGTGGGCGAGATTAGCTGCCACCTCCGGAGGCCCGGGTTCGATTCCCGGCTCTGATACGAAATTTGAAAAGTGGTACCAAGGCCGGAACGGGGTCTACTCAGCTTCGGGAGGTCAACTGAGTGGAGGTAGGTTCGATTCCCTTCTCAACCCCCCTCGAAGTGGTTTTCCGTGGTTTCCCACTTCTCCTTCAGGCAAATGACGGGGGTACCTAATGTTTAGGGCCACGGCCACTTCCTTCCCTCTTCCTTGTCTATCCCTGCCGATCTCCCCATCCCCCATAAGGCCCCTATTCAGTATAACAGACGAGGCAGCTTGAGCGAGGTACTGGTCCTCCTTCCCTGTTGTATCCCCGAACCAAAGTCTCACGCCTTGAGGCGGTAGAGGTGGGATACATTAAAACCAACCCGGCTCGGTAAACGGATTGAGAAAGGAAGAAAGCAAATAATAATAATAATAAAGATAATAATAAGAGAAAGAAGAAGAAGGAAATATACAAAATTAATCTGTCATATTTATGAACCAGTGGCACTGTTGGAGGAAACCGTAGAACATACCTGAAAATTTTGTTCTGCCATTCGTGTTCTGTTATCATCGAGTGGGTTGGCTGCGCGTATTTACGCGCTACGGCTGTGGGGTCAAGCTCTGCATTCGGGAGACGTGTGGGTCCGAACCCCACCGTCGGCTGTCCTGAGAGTGGTTTTCATTGGTTTCCCCATTTTCACTTTCAGGTAAAAGACGGTACAGTTTCTTAGGAAGGGTGATCGGCCGCAAAAACATACCATAAATATGATTTAACAATGTTATGTACTTTACGTCCCACTAACTACTTTAACGGTCTTCGGAGACGCCGAGGTGCCGGAATTTAGCTCCACAGGAGTTCTTTTACATGCCAGTAAATCTACCGACATGAGATTGATGTATATGAACACCTTCAAATACCACCGAACTGAGCCAGTCAGGATCGAACCTGCCAAGTTGGGGTCAGAAGGCCAGCGCCTCAACTGTCTGAGCCACTCAGGCCAGCAAAATACGATCTCACCTGATCTCCGATCCCGTGTCAGGAAACGGGACAAAGGGGTACACATATATACAGTTTGTGTTCTCTTCTCACTTATACTAAAATTATATTTAAAAATATCCTTCAACATCTACAAACTTGTATTTGTAGACAATAGAAGAGGGCACAAACTACTTGGTTTAAGTATCCAGAAGAAGAATAAATCGTAAATAATATTTTTTTTGAAAAATGTTTAGTATTTATGTAACATTTTAGTACAAATTTCGCACTTTGAGTACATTTCGCATTTTATCGCGTTTTCAAACCACATTAAAAAGTGGTTCGCAGGTCTTGAAAAACGAAAATACGAAAGTGTAAACCTTCATAAGCATTTCATGAAATATCACTTTTACGATGAATCACTACCTCTAGTCACCATCACATACCCTTTTCTTCCGCCGCTGCAATATCGTGACATTTGAGACCTAGGTTTTCAGCCTCTTCTTTTACCATTCCTTACTGCCTTATTATTATTATTATTATTATTATTATTATTATTATTATTATTATTATTATTATTATTATAAAAGAAGTTGCGACAAAACTCCACCCTGTGCCACGCTCATTTCAGTATCGTTTCCCACTGGTACACGCTACTGACTACCACTAAGCTAGGACTGCCCCGGCCCCGCGGTGAAGGGGGCAACGCGTCCGCCTGTCACCCGGCGGCCCCATGTTCGGTTTCCGGTCGGGTAAGGGGCTTTTAACTGTAAATGATTAATGTCCCTGGCCCTGCGGACTGGGTGTCTGTGTCGTTCTTAGCGTTCCTTTCCTCACATTCAACACTCTACACTTCCGCAATTTCAATTACACGCAGGCACCATATCATATGGTGCTAGCAGTGGCAAAAGATCTCTAGAGGTCGACGCCACGAACAAATATCATATATATATATATATATATATATATATATATTTGAAAGCTAGGAATGTACCCAGGATTAAAGCGTTGTAAGAAAATATCATCTTGAGCTTTATAAGTAATACGTCTCGGTGCACACAGTCTATGGATACGTCCAAGATGCACGCTGGTTTTCTGAGTCAGACAGTCGGCGCTGAATGTCTGACTCCGAGTGGCAGGTGGGATGTGGCCATTATGAAAGCTGGTTGTCAGCGCAGACAGAGCTGCCACAAAAGAAAAGATATGAAATACAACTGATCAGCGTAGCATGGAACTAACAAGAGAACAGGCTGCAGCTCTATTGCTGCTAAGTGACAATGTTACAAAACGAATGAGAAGTGATATACATCCAATAAATGAATTAAGGTATATTTACGGGGAGTACAAACACCTTTTTTCCACAGTTACTTGTCGACGAAAACAGATTTTTGAATATTTCAGAATGAGCTCGGATACGTTTTGTTTTATTTTGTTAAAATTTGAACACAGGCTTACGAAGAACTGGGCGAATTACCACACTCAACACGAAAATCAACAGCCTGCGCGGCAGGTTGTCTGAAACCAGAATGAACGAATCATTCCGGTAAATATCTGAGTCAGACTACCAGTGCGCAGGCTTCCTGCGCGCAGGTGCATTATGGCCAGTCCCGCTTAAAAACACAGGACATACTTATGTCGACTCGGCGCCGACTGTCTGACTCAGAAAACCAGCGTGCATCTTGGACGTATCCTAAGGCTTTACTTAAATCCAAGAGAATAAATAGGCCTATAGCCATTTGTCCTTTATCCATCGCTAGTTGAATGTCATTTGCCAATTTCACCAATGCCGTGACAGTGCTGAATTTCGGCCGAAACGCGCCGAAAGGGCAAATTTTTTTTTACACGGTGCTTTTAAGGGGATTGCTCAATAATTTTTTTTTACTAGTTGTTTTACGTCGCACCGACACAGATAGGTCTTACGGCGACGATGGGACAGGAAAGGGCTAGGAGTGGGAAGGAAGCGGCCGTGGCCTTAATTAATGTACAGCCCCAGCATTTGCCTGGTGTGAAAATGGGAAACCACGGAAAACCATTTTCAGGGCTGCCGACAGTGGGGTTCGAACCTACTATCTCCCGAATACTGGATACTGGCCGCACTTAAGCGACTGCAGCTATCGAGCTCGGTCAATAAAAAAAAATACTGGAACATGTATGTTCATACATGCTTCATACAGTATTATCACAAGTTTTCAAATATTGAAACTTATGACTTTTAATGGGAACGGCGTGTGGTTGCAAAGGGGGGAAAAGGTATGGGCATGCGTTCCGGCACCTAAAATTTTAGAAATTAAGCACTGGTTTCGTCTAAACCCGATTGATATTTGTCAAGTAACTTTAATGTATAAGAGATTTAGTAATCTGCTTATGTACTATCCCTAATATCTTTTCTAGTTCCTAATATTTTCCGCATTGTACAAGTAGATTTTAAAGAATTCTGTCATATTCCGTTTCCGCGTTGAGTTGACTTCATGTTATACAAAAGTAAGAACGTTGTAACGCCGTAAGCTTCGTCGGGACCGAGAAAATATTCCGTAGTGGACAAGTTTCCGCTTTATTCAAGTTTCGCTTTGGGCACGTTTTACTGTAATAACATGACGAATATAAGATCAAGTGTGAGGACTCAGCCATTATAGCATGGTAATTTGTGGTCGCGCCACTGCAAGCAGTGCAGGCGATTATATCTAACAAATGCTCCAGCAGTTCCGGCAACCCAGGTATAGAAAATTGCGGGAGACGTTACGGTGCGAGATATTTCAGTGAATAAGTTGAATTTTCTTTGGTGTCAGTTCCTAAACTCAGTTCATTATGCGTTGTGTACTTCAAGCATATAGCCCTTTCAGACCTGAAAGAAAACTGGCGGTGTGAATTTTTGTTTGTACGTCAAAAACTGACTAAATTTTAGTTTATTCTACAAAATAAAAATTAACATCTGAGACAAAGCACCCGCACACAATTGTGCGTGTCAGGACTAAATTCACTACTTACAAAAAAGAAAAAATCAGCTCAGTACATGTGAATATAAACATGTACACGATCAAATGTCCTATTTTACAGTGTGGAACAATGTATTTTAAACAATTTAAATCTTATACATTACATTTCTCACGTAGAGCACGAGTTCTGCTTTCACAGTCCTTTTGGTGGCAGCACCCAGCACTCTTGCATGCACTGCCTGTAAAGAAACCTAGCGCGCACACTTGTGCGTATCAACATTCAAAACCTCATATTATTACGTACGATGCTGCAAGTTCACAATTTACGTTCGCTAAACAATTTACACACTTCATTGATTATATTCTGATATTCGGTAGAGCTTCTAGATGAATATGAATGCAATAAATAAATAGTTATTTTTGGAATTAATGCTTCCCGCCATCTTGCCAATGAACTGTATTTTTTAACTCTTCTTCCTGCCCCCTGGTGGTCAAGTGCTAAATAAAAACAACTGAAGTACATGCAACGTGTCCCGCACAAGCACTGCAGTCCGGTCTAGCGCCAAGAAAACGTCAAATAAGCTCAGACAAAAATAAAATACGAACCCGCACAACTGTGAGTACACGGTCTGAAAGGGGTATCTTATGTGGCTTGATTGAAAATGAAATGGCGTATGGCTTTTAGTGCCGGGAGTGTCCGAGGACATGTTCGGCTCGCCAGATGCAGGTCTTTTGATTTGACACCGGTAGGTGACCTGCGCGTCGTGATGAGGATGGAATAATGATGAAGACGACACATACACCCAGCCCCCGTGCCAGCGAAATTAACCAATTAAGGTTAAAATTCCCGACCCTGCCGGGAATCGAACCCGGGACCCCTGTGACCAAAGGCCAGCACGCTAACCATGTAGCCATGGAGCCGGACTGTGGCTTGATTAATTTAATAGTTCAGCATGCCATACTGTTTTGTGCCGGGCTGTAAGTCAGGCTGTGGTACAGTAGTTGATGATATGCGATTTTTTTCACCACCGAAGGATAGAAATCAATTTGATAAATGAGTCAGAGGTATTTCACGGAAGGATGCTGAGTAAACGCGTAACAGCAGAATTTGTCATGTACATTTCTCTGATGATTTGATAGCAATATGGTGAAAAAGTGGATATCTCTCGTGTGAGATGGAAATTACGTCAAGGAACAGTGTTTCACATTTTCGCTAATTTGCCGAAATACCTTTCAAGTGAGATTAACCCCCCCCCCCTTCCCATGGCACTACAGCCCTTGAAGGGCCTTGGCCTACCAAGCGACCGCTGCTCAGCCCGAAGGCCTGCAGATTACGAGATGTCGTGTGGTCAGCACGATGAATCCTCTCGGCCGTTATTCTTGGCTTTCGAGACCGGGGCCACTATCTCACCGTCAGACAGTCAAGTGAGATTAAGTTCCGTGAAATTCTCAACAGGAAAAATAAGCTAGACACCATCAGGAAAAGAATAAAGAAGATTGAAGACAGGAGTGCAGCAGCGAATTGGGAATTAAAAGGTCAGTCTAATGTTGATAAAAATTTGGATCATTCTAGTGTACTTTATGATACCGAAAAGATAATATTAACACTCAAAAGGCGCCTAAAATATCCTAATCGAAATTTAACTCCAGCTAGATCCAGTCTCGACTCAGAAAAATCGAGAATTAACTTGCTGGAGAAGCTGGTTAGAAATAAAAAGGCATTTAATTATAGAGATGACAAACACCTTAGCAAGAAGGAAAGGATGATAATCGACCTAATGCTCAAGAAATGCCAGGTGAAATCTTCTAATGGAATGAGGTACAGCAATGAATTCATTTTAGAGAGTTTATTGTTGAGAATAAAATCACCGAAAGGATTCCGTCATTGTCGGTGACATAACAAATTGAGTTGTTAAGTAAGTACTTTTAAATAATTCATCAGAGTTTGTTGTAATATGTTGAGAGTTATGTGCTGTTTATCTGTATATCTACACTCCAGTAACCTGTGTTTTCCGCAACATGCGATGAAGGCCGTCCGTAGCTCTTATTTCCATGTTGGATTTTTTCCATTGTACCCTGGCGTGGTATTTTAATTGTAATCCATCATTGTTTTTTAAAAGAGAGTGTATATACTTATCAGATACGGAGCAATACGTTCCCTCTGGGATCATTCCTAAGGGTACGTCCAAGATGCACGCTGGTTTTCTGAGTCAGACAGTCGGCGCTGAATGTCTGACTCCGAGTGGCAGGTGGGATGTGGCCATTATGAAAGCTGGTTGTCAGCGCAGTCAGAGCTGCCACAAAAGAAAAGATATGAAATACAACTGATCAGTGTAGCATGGAACTAACAAGAGAACAGGCTTCAGCTCTATTGCTGCTAAGTGACAATGTTACAACCAAGTTAAAACGAATGAGAAGTGATATACATCCAATAAATGAATTAAGATATATTTACGGGGAGTACAAACACCTTTTTCCACAGTTACTTGTCGACGAAAACAGATTTTTGAATATTTCAGAATGAGTTCGGATACGTTTTGTTTTATTTTGTTAAAATTTGAACACAGGCTTACGAAGAACTGGGCGAATTACCACACTCAACACGAAAATCAACAGCCTGCGCGGCAGGTTGTCTGAAACCAGAATGAACGAATCATTCCGGTAAATATCTGAGTCAGACTACCAGTGCGCAGGCTTCCTGCGCGCAGGTGCATTATGGCCAGTCCCGCTTAAAAACACAGGACATACTTATGTCGACTCGGCGCCGACTGTCTGACTCAGAAAACCAGCGTGCATCTTGGACGTACCTTAAGACCAGCTGATCGGTACTGTGGAGCTTGCCCACTCTAGCGCTGCCTGGCGGGGCACGCTTGAGCTTTAGGAGTCCTCACACTTCTTCTTATATTCGTCATGGTAATAAGTTATATCAACAATGGTCCAGAAAAGCTTCATTTCCGAGTTATCCAGCTATCAATTATGATCTTAATGCCCACCATTTTTTAAAATAATATCCGAGATACTTGTATATACTAAGCCTGGGCAGAACTAAACGATCAATCAAAAACTATCCGACAGGGAATTGTGGAGCCATTCTGGCAATAATGACGAAGGGTGTTTCGAACTCCATGAGCAGTGTAGCCAATTCTTCAAGTGAAAAGCCACAAAACCATGAGTTTAAACCAGAAAAGTCGAATAACTGGAAACATAGAGATTTTCAGACCTGCAGTATATTGACGTAACCTACCTTTCTTTCCTATATATTATGAAAAAATCGTTGTTTACTTTTTTTTCTAATTGCTTTACGTCGCACCGAAACAGATAGGTCTTGTGGCGACGATGGAACAGGGAAGGGCTAGGAGTGGGAAGGAAGCGACCGTGGCCTTAATTAAGGTACAGCCCCAGCATTTGCCTGGTGTGAAAATGGGAAACCACGGAAAACCATTTTCAGGGCTGCTGACAGTGGGGTTCGAACCTACTATCTCCCGAATACTGGATACTGGCCGCACTTAAGCGACTGCAGCTATCGAGCTCGGTCGTTGTTTACTTTTACTGCGTACATTGGATACTTGAACATCCCCGGAAAAGTAATCATGGATACGCGCCTAACAGAGGACAACCCAATAGTAGTGATATTCTACGTTCTGTTTGTCACACCATGTATGAAGTAACAAAATATTTAAGATAAAGTACTTACATATTATATTTAGCAGTCCACCTATTCAATACATGTTATATACATTTATCTAGTACATGTTTCTTCCCCTCGGGGACGTCATCAGCTAGTGCTTAAACAAATATACATGAGATATAAAACCACATTTTAAAATGGCAAGGCACAAGTTAAAATTCACTATCGTATGTTACAACAAATCATTTAAAATAAAATGCTAAATTGCGAAACTACAGGGTGTTCTTTCTAAGTCCTCTTGTGATCAAATTATATTGAGAATACATTAAAATAAATCCATGGAGAATGTCGCACTAAGTTTGAAAATACTGAGTGGACATTGGTACTGTTGTTTAAAAGTTGAATCAAACATAAAGAAATATCACGAAATAAAAGTTTCTCGACAAATCTTTTGGAAGGTGCTCCTTAATAATTGAGTCGTATGCGCGAACAAACGTCTATGTTACATCCCCTATATATTGAGAAAAATGGCAATAAAGATAACTGTTGATCGCGGGACATGGCCGGTGTTGAAGAACCTTGGCTACGCGAGAGAATGTAACATAGACTTTTGTTCCGTAAACCAACAGGTTATAAGTACACGCGCTCACTCATTCGTACTTAATATATGCATGCAGAGGAGAATAGTGTTATTTTAAAGTTTTAGCCTAATTATAATGATTTGGTGCGTACATCTTTCCACTCACTAGGGTCACGTTTCCTTTTCCTGCATTCTGTTTTTCGTCAATTTGTGTATACTGCTTGGCTACAACAGTACGTTACGATCACTACTATCGTCTGATTGCATGATTATGGTTTCGATGAGTAACTAAATAAACTCAGTAATATAAGACTGAACAAACCAGAACAATCTCCGGACTACAATGTGTTCATTACACTACATTCACTTCGTGACATTGTCGAGCGCTCGCGCGGGAAACGATGTAACATAGACTTTTGTTCCATTATTTTTCAAGTGCATTTCTCTTCACAATTTCCGGACGGAATACTATAGCCATCTGTTGAGATATGCTCAAACTATCTGCAAATACATATCCAGGACACATCATAGATGTTTGTTCCGTGAATATCTCAAATGCCATAAAAATGTAACATAGACGTTTGTTCGCGCATACGACTTAATTCAGTTCAAAAGATGAGTCATTTCTTGATTCGAAGTCAAAAGCTTGTCACTTGTAACGTAGATGCAAAACCGCTCATATATACCAGAATTTAAAAGTCAAGATTTCTAAGATTGGTGAAGACATAGCTTTTTTAAAACAATGTCTAGTCCAGAGTCTCACCCTAAATTTTCTGAGGCATACTAAGATGAAGTTTAAAAAACAGAGAGGTTTCTCAAAATGCAAAAGAAAACTAACGACATGTGTATGGATCAGAAGCGAAATTAAATTTCTTTACGAAAAGAAACCCCATTTGAACTCAAGACTTTACGAGTCACACCTTAAAGCCCCTTTGCCATTGGACCCGATAGAACGGGACACCATGCGTGTGCATGTACACTTTATTGCTTGAGCACGTAGTAGAGTAAACCAGTTTGCTGAATATAGATAAATATCTTGTGAGTGGTCTCCCACTAGACCACTCGTGACCATTGGACGACATCCAATCTCATTCAGCTTGCTGATATTTTAAAATGCAGATCTCATCAAACACAGTTGAAATTGTGAGTTTCTTTGTCACACGTTTTCTTTGTGTTTCAGTGACAAATAAAACTATGGCAGCAGCAGTAGCATATTTTTGTTTAGTTCGGGTGGGCCGATGTTTTGACAAGTGAAGGTTGTTGATCCTGGCGAAGCGGAAGGTCGCACACTTGACAAGAGTATGCACGCCCTCATAACAGCGATGAACAGCGAACAATGTGCTTATTAAACACCTCTAATTGTGTTGACAACCACTCGTAATTGCATCTAAAGTACGTTTTAGTAACACTATGTTTCTAGCAACAACATGTTGATACGCTGCACTCATTTCCTCTCCTTGCTGTTAACTCTTGACATCCATCCAAATTAATTACACCAGCACATACAATAGGACAGGATATTAAACTTTCATGTACATACAGATGTAGATTACCTTATGCGTAGCATAACTGGATGTTGATGTGGTTTGGGTCATCAGTCCATAGACTGCGCTAAACTTTTCATTTTTGTGTAACTACTACGTCCTACATCTGATCTAATCTGCTTGTCATACTGATATTTTGGCTTACGCCTCAAAATCTAACTGAACAAGTTCTGGGTGTCTTAAAATGTGTCATACAATTCTATCTCGTCTTCTGGTCAAATTTATCCAAATCGATCTTCCACCATCAATTCGATTCACTATCTCTTAATTCGTCATCTGATCTAACCATCTCCCCTTCATCATTCTTCTGTAAAACCACATTTCAAAAGCTTCTATTCTCTTTCTCTCTGAGCTAGTTATCGCCTATGTTTCTTCTTCTTCTTCTTCTTCTTTATCTGTGTACCCTCCAGGGTCGGTTTTTCCCTCTGACTCAGCGAGTGATCCCACCTCTACCTCCTCAAGGGCAGTGTCCTGGAACTTCAGACTCTGGATCGGGGGATACAACTGGGGAGGAAAACCAGTACCTCGCCCTGCCGGCATCACCTGCTATGTTAAACAGGGGGCTTGCGAGGAGATGGGATAGACAACGAAGAGGGAAGGAAGCGGCCGTGGCCTTAAGTTAGGTACCAACCCGGCATTTACCTGGAGGAGAAATGGGGAAAACGGAAAACCAATTCCAGGATAGCTGAGGGGGGAATCGAACCCACCTCTACTCAGTTGACCTCCCGAGGCTGAGTGGACCCCGTTCCAGCCCTCGTACCACTTTTCAAATTTCGTGGCAGAGCCACGGGCCTCCGGGGGTGGCAGCGAATCACACTAACCACTACACCACAGAGGCGGACCGTGTATATTTCACTCCATACAATGCCACACTCCAGACGAAAGTCTTCAAAAACATCTTTTTAATTCCTATACCAATGTTGGCAGTGAGCATATTACTTAAATGCCTTCCTTGTTTGTGCTAGTCTGCATTTTATGTCGTGCTTACTTCTGCCGTCGTTAGTTATTTTACTATCCAAATAACAGCATTAATTTACTTCCTTTAAGACTTCCTAGTCTAATATTTCTTGCATCACCTGAATTCGTTCGACTGAACTCCATTTCTTTCCTTTGTTTTGTTTCGTTTTTAGCTTGTACTCTGGTAAGTTTATATAGGTAGATAACCGAGCAACTAGCCGCGTGGTTTGGGTTACGTGGCTGTCAGCTTGCATTCGAACCCCACTGTTGGCAGCCTTGAAAAATGGTTTCCCGTGGTTTCTCATTTTTACACCAGGCAAATGCTGAGGCTATACCTTAATTGAGGCTACGGCCGCTTCCTTCCCACTCCTATCGCATTGTCACGATAAGACCTATCTGTGTCGGTGCGAAGTAAAGCAAATTGTAAAAATATACATGTAGATAGATATCGTCTTTATTGGTGGCGAAATAGGGCTTTGGGTCATTTCCTACACTTAACCACTGTTCCATAATTTGATTAAAATGCTACAAAATTCATTACAACTTATACTAATAATTACAATGGTAATAAGAATTTTAATATAATAATAAACAAAAACAGTAACTTGGAACTCACCCTAACATATAATTTTAATCTAATTACAACAATATCTGACTATTTACAAGAGCTCTGAAACTAACCTATTAAACTTCTATCCTACTCATGATTATGGGATTAATCTCGGATGTCGGTTGGCATTGTGGAGTATATATATCTCTCTCTAAGGCTAATTTTCATATCATACTAATTGCACCTATTTTCAATAATAATAATAATAATAATAATAATAATAATAATAATAATAATAATAATAATAATAATAATAATTTACGTCCCACTAACTACTTTTGACGGTTTTCAGAGACGCCGAGGGGCCGGAATTTAGTCCCGCAGAAGTTATTTTACGTGCCAGTAAATCTACCGACGGGAGTCTAATGTATTTGAGCCCCTTTAAATACCATCGGACTGAGCCAGGATCGAACCTGCCAAGTTGGGGTCATAAGGCCAGCGCCTCAACCGTGTGTCACTCAGCCTGGCGCACCTGTTTTTCAAGTTCCAGGCTTTCAGCACAATCTGCCATTAAGACCCAAGTCGTCGCATAGACCAAACTGCGTACTACATTTCCACCTAGCTGAATCCCTCCCTGCCACTTTAGGCCTTCCAGCAGATGATCCATGTAAACTATTAACAACAAAGATGAAAGATTAACCACGTAAGTACATTGAACCAAGAACTCATGCTACCGTCAATTCTCACTGTTGCCCAATTGTCAACATAAATGCCTTTGGTTGCTTTTAATAATATGCCCTTAATCCCATAGTCCCCCAGTACGGCGAACATGTTTTCTCTCGGTACTCGGTCATATGCCTTATCTATATCTACGAAATATAAACATAACTGTCTATTCCACTCGTAGCATTTTCCAGTTACCTGGCGTATAGAGAAAATTTGGTCCTGATCAATGAAATGCCTCGGCAGACAGGCATTCTGGTGGACACTCAAGCTACGACTGACGGCTTGGTGCGTGTTGCTACTGTTCGCGCTTCCAAGGGGTTCTTCAAGCGCCCACTTACTAAAATTTGTGTCTTTCCTGAACAACTATAAGCTGGTCCCGTGGTTTAGGAGTAGCGCGCCTGCCTTTTACCCGCAGATTCCGTGTTCGATTTCCGGCCAGGTCACGAATTTTTACCTGAATCTGAGGGTTAGTTCGAGGTCCACTCAGCCTTTCTTCTTCTTCTTCTTCTTCTTCTTCTTCTTCTTCTTCTTCTTCTTCTTCTTCTTCTTCTTCTTCTCTAGCCTATTTCAATCCACTGCTGGATATAGGCCTCTTCCATGTGCTTCCATCGTCTTCGGTCTTGAGCCACTTGGAACCAGCGTGTTCCAGCCAACAGCTTTATGTCGTCGAGCCATCTCTTCTGGGGTCTTCCAATGCCTCTCTTGTGTCCCCATGGTCTCCAGTGAACAATCCTAGAGGTCCACCTGTTGTAGTCTTGTCGAGCTACGTGTCCTACCCATTGCCATTTTAGTCTTGCTACTATCTCTAGGATGTCTGTTACTCAGCCTACATGATTAAAATTGATCAGCTATTTGACGGTGAGATGGTGGCCCCTGTCTAGAAAGCGAAGAATAACGGCCGAGAGGATTCGTCGTGCTGACCACACTACACCTCATAATCTGCAGGCCTTCGGACTTAGCAGCGGTCGCTCAGTAGGCCATGGTCCTTCGGGGCTGTAGTGCCATGGATTTTTTTTGTCAACTGTAAATAGTGAAAATGTGTAACCATTCATAAGCTAACTTTCTCACAGAATTGATATTTTTCACCTCGCCTGTCATAATTACGTAGCTGTTTGTCTTATATTTGTAATGTATGTATAAATTAGGTGGGCTGTATGTTTGAACGCTAGGTATAAGATTGTCCCCGAGAGGACAACACCCACCAGGACAGTGTTTGTACTGCACTCTCTTCGGAAAGGGATGCTAAGGTGACTGGCTGGCGTGACTTGAGTTACGAACTAGTAGCGACTAGTAATTTTAGAATAGTGGTATCATGTTTATTTAATGGTATTCTTGTTTAATTTTAATTTTAGTAGTATTTATTCTGTACAGTCGCTATTAAGTAGGTTCTCTAGCAGCTGAAGATGACCTATTTACGGGTCGAAACCGGTACTGTTTTTATGTAAATAATATTGACACTATGTAAAATAAAGTATTGGTTAGGTGGAGAACTCATCCTTCATACTTGTACTTGAACTATCAATACGGACCATGAAACTAATAGATTATATAACTCTCCATAGAGCAAGTTATCGGCACTTCGACTTAAACTTTCACATGACCGGCACTGATATTTCACTTATTCACTATATCGATAAAAAGTATGGAACAATTTTGAAAATACTATTCTAAGTAAATTTTGTCATAAGCAACTTCCCTGTTAAACCAATCGTAAAATAGAGATATAGAGTTGTATGTTAACGGTCCCCTCTGGAGCCCCCTTTTGCTGATTTAATAAAATGAATGATAGCTAAGATCCTACTCGCACTTATCCTAAACTTAAATACCAAGGTTTACGAAAATCCCCCAACACATTTTCCCATGATGCTGTAACAGACATTAAACTGAACCCGATAAAGGCTATTGTTTTTCCGGTCTGGTGTAAAAACCAAATATCTGGCTAATATCCAAAAAGTGAAAGCAGAAAGACGATTGATTATACTAATATATTTCACGCTTTTCACGAACTCTCATTATTTTAACTGATCTTGTCATGGTTCGCTGTTGCGATAGGCGGTAGAACGTACTGCATTTGTGCCAGGTTCGGAGACCAACCACCGCAATTAAAGTCAGTAATTTTATGCAACTGACTTCTAGAATTCAACCTGTTGATGAAATAAATCAGGAAATTCACCGTTATTATTATTATTATTATTATTATTATTATTATTATTATTATTATTATTATTATTATTATTATTATTATTATTATTATTATTATTTCGATTTTGGTAAATAGGACAGGATGCTTATCATCACCATTATTTTGTGAGAAAATGCTTCTGATCTATGTTATAATACTCGCTTTATTGTTATTATTGAATGTACAATTCCTGCTTAGGCCTTAGTTGTTGCAACTTCCTTCAAGATGAGAATTTTAGTCTACTTTATCCTAGCTCTATCCTGGGATGAGTTCAAGAAAACTCGAGAAATGTTGTATGCCTATAAATAGCATGACTCACGCAAGATATTTTAGCCAAGATTCGAGACACTGAACGTAAGACAATCAATCAATCAATCAATCAATCAATCAATCAATCAATCAATCAATCAATCAATCAATCAATCAATCAATCAATCAATCAATCAATCAATCAATCAATCAATCAATCAATCAATCAATCAATCAATCAATCAATCAATCAATCAATCAATCAATCAATCAATCAATCAATCTCTGTCTCTCTCCTTGTACTCTTGACAAGGTGTCCTGACATGTCATGTAGAATTTGAAACTTTCCACCATGCTCTACGGTCCTGCATAGCCTCATAGAAAGACTTCCTCATTAGCGTCTTCGTCTCATTGGTGCTCACCCTTGAGGTCATCTTCCTAGCACTTTTCCTTGTACCACCAGCTTCTCTCCATTACTCCCATTGTCTGGTGACGAATCCAATATACTTATCAAAGATCGGTTAATATTTTTTGTAAGACCATCCTTAAGCTTTTGCTCTTCAAGAGCAGATGCGTTGCTGCGATGTTCTGTCAAATACATTCATAGAACATTACGATGCACCCACATTTCTATTGCCTCTGTCCTCTTCATCTCAGCTGTCTTGATAATTACTCAGCGGCGTACTTGACAATAAAGCATTGACTAACTTCAGTATGGTGTTCTTGCAATTCTCTGATATAGAAGTTACGACATCTAGCCCATTTATAGGGACCCGAAAGTCTCGTACCATAACCAAAATCACATTATATGTTCAATGTGTGTTCTGTCTAATTTCAGACAGGTCCTTAGACAGAATTACAGGTTGTTGAGCACACTAGGACCGTAATCTTGGGATATGGCATTGCGTTCGTCCTCATTTCTGGGGTGGAGAGAGGCTACATCGCGAATCTTCACTTTGTACACCCGGAACTACAGATATCTCCAGAATGAAAGGTTCATAGGATTCAAATCCAGAGACCACGGGGCTCATTTAGCGGATCCTCTGCAACCAGTCCATCGTTCGGAACACGTTTCATCCAGCCAGTCTCGCAGAGCCCACCGTAGTGCGGTGGGGCACCATTTTGCATGAGCCATCCAGGATGCCTTCCAATCATATGCAGTATCGGCATCAGCTCAGCTCCCATCATTTCCAGATACTACTCACTGTCACAGACCAACGATACGACCGTTCCAGATGCCACACCGCTACACGATCAGATCCCTGCTGCTGAGATCAGTAGAGCAGATTTCGTTTGTTGACTCCACCGTTCACGTAAACATTCGCCTTGTCCGAAAACATCATGATGGATAGGGAACCCACCTTCTCATCAATCCTGCACAAGAACTACCCACATATTTCCGTCCTACAATCAGGATAATTTTCTGATAACTGTTGCAGGAGTTGTAGTTTGTGAAGGTGAAATTTTTCCTTCTTCAAGATACAGTGGATGATGGACCGCAAACGTTCTGTACCAGGCTGGTACACCGGACTGACTTCTTTGTACTAGTGTAGATTTTGGCAAACAACAAATTCTTGCAGCACTTCTACAGTGTGTGGACTTCCTGGCAGCGGAAAATCTTCAAAGAACCCGTTATTTTGAATTTCTCAATCAATTTTCCCATAGTGCTTGGAATGCTGGTTGACGATGGGGATGACATCAGTTAAACGTGTTACTAACAGCAAGGGGTGTAATTAGCCTTTACGACCACAGAACAGGATGATTTTCATACGTTCCTCCTGTAACAGCATCATTAACTGCAACAAAAGAACACAAACAGAGAAATATTGCAATTTCGTCTACGATACGGGACTTTTCGGACACACTATTCATAAAAACTACAAAGCACTATAACATCTGGAAAGGTATACAGTGCATATATTCCACTATTGTAAAGACACAATACTAGGACGTGAATATTAGTCCTGAAAAGCTCATGCGAACAACAAAGTATCAAAATTAACTGGAGAAATGGGGAGTCCTCACTGAGCCACAAGAATAAGAAGAAGAAGAAGAAGAAGAAGAAGAAGAAGACGTCGTCGTCGTCGTTGTTGTTGTTGTTATATGTAAGTCTAACGAATCCACTGAAATTCACACACCTTTAAGGTGTTACGGTTCTGTAAACTGAAGTCGCTAAGAGAGAGGGAGCGCATTTTACATTTTATTCTTAGTCAGTTAATTAATTCATCGTATTGCATTATAACAAATCAACAAAAGCTATATATGTAAATGAAATAGATTGAGCAATGAAAATGCATAAAATATACTATGACTAAGTGACAGGGTAAAGACCAAGTATGTCATGTAATTGATGGACGATTCATGAACCATCAAGAAATCCACTGAGTCACCAGGGTACGGTCTTAAGATGCGCTCTTGGGTGATGTGTTGGATGGTCTGCCTTGCTGCACTGCAATCACACGCCGGAAAGGGTATATTTTATTAAGCTACTATTAACAGTAACTTCCAACTGCTCTCGAATTCGGGTGTTCCGCTTCACGCAGTTTGTATTCACTAACTTGGCCGACCACACAGCCCTCAGGCCTCTCGGACTCCTGCTCTCAACAGGGCCCACCACAGCGGAGTATCGTCCCCAGAGTAGTTCACTTCGTCAGCAGTATGTAAAGATTGTTGGTTTCAAGGATAATGTCGAGATAGAGGAGGAGACTAAGGCCAAAGAAGTAATAAAATTTACATTTACAATAAGATACAAAAGTTGAAAACTAGAAAAGCGGCTGGAATTGATCAGATTTCTGGGGATATACTAAAGACAATGGGTTGGGATATAGTACCATATCTGAAGTACTTATTTGATTATTGTTTGGTCGGAGAAGCTATACCAGATGAATGGAGAGTTGCTATAGTAGCCCCTGTGTATAAAGGAAAGGGTGATAGACATAAAGCTGAAAATTACAGGCCAGTAAGTTTGACATGCATTGTATGTAAGCTTTGGGAAGGCATTCTTTCTGATTATATTAGACATGTTTGTGAAATTAATAACTGGTTCGATAGAAGGCAATTCGGTTTTAGGAAAGATTATTCCACTGAAGCTCAACTTGTAGGATTCCAGCAAGATATAGCAGATATCTTGGATTCTGGAGGTCAAATGGACTGTATCGCGATTGACCTGTCTAAAGCATTTGATAGGGTGGATCATGGGAGACTACTGGCAAAAATGAGTGCAATTGGACTAGACAAAAGAGTGACTGAATGGGTTGCTATATTTCTAGAAAATAGATCTCAGAGAGTTAGAGTAGGTGAAGTTTTGTCTGACCCTGTAATAGTTGAGAGGGGAGTTCCTCAGGGCAGTGTTATAGGACCTTTATGTTTTCTTATATATATAAATGATATGAGTAAAGGAGTGGAATCGGAGGTAAGGCTTTTTGCGGATGATGTTATTCTCTATAGAGTGATAAATAAGTTACAAGATTGTGAGCAACTGCAACGTGACCTCGAAAATGTTGCAAGATGGACAGCAGGCAATGGTATGTTGATAAACGGGGTTAAAAGTCAGGTTGTGAGTTTCAGAAATAGGAAAAGTCCTCTCAGTTTTAATTACTGCGTTGATGGGGTGAAAGTTCCTTTTGGGGATCATTGTAAGTATGTATCTAGGTGTTAATATAAGGAAAGATCTTCATTGGGGTAATCACATAAATGGGATTGTAAATAAAGGGTACCGATCTCTGCACATGGTTATGAGGGTGTTTAGGGGTTGTAGTAAGGATGTAAAGGAGAGGGCATATAAGTCTCTGGTAAGGCCCCAACTAGAGTATGGTTCCAGTGTATGGGACCCTCACCAGGATTACCTGATTCAAGAACTGGAAAAAATCCAAAGAAAAGCAGCTCGATTTGTTCTGAGTGATTTCCGACAAAAGAGTAGCGTTACAAAAATGTTGCAATGTTTGGGTTGGGAAGAATTGAGAGAAAGAAGAAGAGCTGCTCGACTAAGTGGTATGTTCCGAGCTGTCAGCGGAGAGATGGCGTGGAATGACATTAGTAGACGAATAAGTTTGAATGGCGTTTATAAAAGTAGGGAAGATCACAATATGAAGATAAAGTTGGAATTCAAGAGGACAAACTGGGGCAAATATTCATTTATAGGAAGGGGAGTTAGGGATTGGAATAACTTACCAAGGGAGATGTTCAATAAATTTCCAATTTCTTTGAAAACATTTCGGAAAAGGCTAGGAAAGCAACAGATAGGGAATCTGCCACCTGGGCGACTGCCCTAAATGCAGATCAGTATTGATTGATTGAAGAACTCGATTCACAGTCAACGTAGACTTTCTCACTCCTCGTTCATGCGCTCTCGAATGACTCTTGCAGTCTCGTGACTGTCTCGCGACTGACTCGTAACTGATTCGCGCTCTCCAGCTTCCCTGATTTTAGAGGCCCGCGCAAGATTCTCGACAAAGTACACTGCAGTTCCCGCTTCCACAGATCATTCCAGGTGCATATCCATTGTTAGTATGCATGCAATATATTCACAGGAGCTCGGCCAACTTCTTTATCGCTTTCCTCAACAATTTGCAGGGGTTATTGTTCTTCTCGCCGCTTTCCCTGCCCACATTGTCGCCACTCATCGCTCTGGCCACATTACGAATGAATATGGATTACTTATTTCCGTTTTTTTGTTCTTTTTGCATTCTACCCAATTCCTAGTCATTTCATAAAATACTAGTTTCTAAATATAGCAGATGTCATATACAGTATACATTTATTTTTTGAAGTAAATTACTGAATGTTTGCTCATAGTATTCCTGCGGTCCGATGACCGTCTAGTACGACATCACTACATAAGGTCGTTCGGGATCTCTGGTGACGAGTTTGAAGGCGTCTGGCAGCAATATTATTAACTTCGTCACGTCAAAACGGGGAGTGATGATTCACGTTAGTACTGAGAACGTATGTGTAGAGTTTCGTGACATTAGGTGCAACGATGCCGAAGCGGATTGACCCTTAGTGCGAAGGCTACATAGCAGACCTTTCCGATGCTAAATATAGCTGTTCTGCAACCCAAGGAATGTGCAAGAACGTGATTTCCTGATATCAAAGAAGGGATTAGTGCTCTATAGAATAAACATGGCAAAGACCGGCTGGGCTTAATTCCAGGGGGAAAAACAGGCAAATCCACGACCAGCCACCAGCAGCACACCAGAAGTGGTGAGGGAAGTGAAGGCCCTTCTCTCAGGTGGTATCAATGTCTCCAAAAGGACTAACGAACGTACCTAGGAGATGACTGTTTCAAGATATAACACCATAATCAACAAGGACCTGCAATTAGAAAAGCGGCATAAGCGCCGAGTTCACAAGCTGTTGCCTCGTCACATTTCGGAACGTTGCACTAACGCAAGAAAGCTGTATGAGGACAACCTGGCAGGGGACAGATGGAAAAATGTGGTGACATTAGATGAAACATATGTGTACCTCAGTGACTGTAACAAACCCCCTGTAACTACCGCCCTAGAGACAATTATGTTTTATCAACCAAGGGGTTTAATGATCACTGCTGGATACTGTTACAGTCGCAAGTTAACCATTCGTCGTGTCGCTAATAATGTGAAGGTGAACTTTACATACTATCAGCAAGAGGTTTTAACACCCATTTACAACACAGATATCCCAGCACTGTTTGGAAGGGTGAAAAATCAGGTATGGGTACATCAAGATAAGGCATCCAGCCACACTTCTCGTTCGACTCGTCTGTTCTTGGAGAAAATGGAGATGGAAACTGGAATCCATGCAATTCCTTTTACTGACATTCTGCTGAAGGCAGCCGATGAGTCTGTGCATTTGGACTCCTAAAAAGGTCCTTATGAAACAGACGTCCACGCAGTGCCTCTGGAGAGCCTGTTAGGAGGAGTGGGAAAAGATAGACATGCTAGCTCTGAAAAAAAAATGTCTGCTGCATTGGAAATTACGTTGTCGGCCTATAGTTAGAAATGCTGGCTTTCCAAATGAGCATGAACGTTGGTGGAGACATGGCTTTTCATAACCTAATTACCCTTCAAACATCGTCCCCAGAGATCCCGAACGACCTTCTGTATACTTGTTGAGTTCATGCAAAGAACCACTCATCATTCAGCTGTTCTAATTGAATTAAGATATCAACTTGTGATACAATTTTTTACTGCAACCATCGTAAACCTAACGACGTACTTTGAAGCGCATTATGAGTGTTCAGAAATCTGCAGCCCTCTCCTTTTCAACTGTTATCACATTTATACAACTTGGAATTCAACGTTAATTCCTTTTGTTCTTCATTTACGAGCTATTCACTAATCCATTTATAAGCAATATCTGCTGCCAATTGCCTGATTATGTGATCTTATGTTGTTAAACAATAACACGATTACTTTTCAACTCATTAACTTATGAATGGGAAACAATGGACGTTCCTTTGAATCCAACGTTCATTAATCACAAAATTCTCAATTAATTATTATTACCTCATCATCAACCTTGATATGAAATGAATACAAAGACAAAATGGTTTTCTAGTGATATTTCATTGATTCCCTTTTCAGCTATGTGTTCATTATGAATATGAGTGGCGAATTTTCGCAATAGTAATATTAAATGCTTTCAGTTTTGCATTTTTCATTTTCCACGACCATTGAACTACGTTTTAATGCGTTTTGGCAACAATATAAATAGGACATAAACCGAAACTGACTACGTTTTCAATAAAGCTTAATGTTTTTATTTCGCTTTTCTGAAAAACTGAAGAGATTGTGCACCTTTGGATTGCCTGAAAATGGTGTTGAGCTCAAATACCCACAATTTGCCCGCGATAATTCTATATCAAATCAAACAAATATAGGCACACT